>NC_034599.1:57890878-57905967 GCF_900095145.1 Mus pahari | reverse complement strand
CACCTGCCTCTGCCTCCCGAGTGCTGGGATTAAAACAATATTTGAAGAAAATTATGTTGTACTAAGATGTACATATGTTACTTGTCATTATTCCTTAGGAAATACAGTTTAACAGAGTGCTGTACCTTCTGTTAGTATCATAGTCAGAGTATAGGAGGGCACACATAGGTGTAGATATGACACCGTGTGTATGAGGAGTATAAGAATCCTGGAGTTTGGGTGTCTGTTGGGCTCTTAGAACAGCTTCACCGTGAACACTGAGGAAAGACAGAACCCTTAGACTCAGTTGAGGTAACCTGAAATTGTTTCCCTCCTGTCCAATCACAAAGAGCCTCGAAATCAAATGCTGCCAGGTGGTGGGGCTGGGCATCTGTCTGAAGTCTTCTTTGTTGTTGTTGGTTGGTTGGTTTTTATTCTTCCCGCATACTGACTTGACCCTCAAACCACTTGACTGGGACACTCTGTTCACATTCATCAGCCTCTTCCTTTGAGGAACTGATCCATGCTTTCGAAACTCCCAACTCCTGGCTTCAGTCTTGCTCCTAATAAGCTCATGGTTCAGAACAAAGGTACTTCCAGCTTGTCTGCCGAAGAGTACTGGATGTCCTTGGGAGGCTGTGTCTTGGTCTGCTGCCTGTGCCCTGGGGGGTAGTCTGACAATGGGGTCATTTTCTCTAGCTCTATCCCCTTGGGCTCTTGGTCCTTCCCTAAATCCATAAAGCTACAGGTACACCTCAGCTAGGGCAACACAGGGGACCATCTGGCCTTTTCCCCATCTAGACTTTAAGTTCATCTCTAAGAGAGTACAGATGTAACTGATTATAATTTTGCATCCCATCAACATCACCCCCACACCCAGCCCAGCCATTTCTTACCCTCTTGGTATTCTCTCATTCTTCATCAAGAAATGCTGCAAACCCCGAACTCTGACCGGCAGAGACAGGGAAAAAAAACGACACAAATGCCAAGGAAGGATTCTCAAACTTCTTTTTCAAACAGCTTTTTCAAAACAGTTTTCTCAAAACCTTTTCAAACAGCATTCTTAAACAGCATTCTCCTTCCTCCCCCCAACCCCGGGGCACATCCTTTTTTTTGTTTTTCACCAGTCCTCTGACCAATCCCTCCCCCCTCTCCTGGATCCAATCAGAGTTCAGCCAGGGCGCAGTGATAAGCCAGTGACTGATTAGGCGGGCAGCACAGGATCGTCCAAGTGCACAGGCTCAGGTTCTTGGTAAACAGGGATCATGGGACTTGGTCACACCTGCTTCCCACATATCCCCCTTTTTGTTTAATTAAAATGGCTCTGGGATCACATCTGTAACAATCCATCATACTGAGCCAAACATGGGGTGAATTACCTGACTCTATAGCCGCCATAGCTTGAGTCAGCAGTTGTTGGTCAGCTTGTGCCTGCCTGCGCATGTGTATCATCCACCACAGCATACCAACACATACAGCACACAGCAAAAATCCCCAGAAGGCCATCCCTCCCCAATCCTTGAGGAAGCTGAAGGTCCCCTGGATCATCTCCAACCACTGCTGAGCGGTGGCAATCTCCACATGGATGTTATTCACTGCAACAATGAATGCCCGTAATTCTTTCATCTTGCTATCGAAATCACGACGCCAATTTCCTAATAGCATGGATATACATAACACAAAGACTAATTGCTCCAGAATATCTATCAGCCCTTGGAGCAAATCCACTCAAAGATTTCTCCACTGTCAGATGATTCATCTGAACTTCTCTCCTCACTCTCTTGTTCTTTAGCCTCTCTTCTCCTTTGCTGGCTTCTCATTTGCCTTTTTCTGCTTCTGCTGCATGAGCCTTTACCACACCGTAAACATAATTTTGGACATCTCACGGGAGCTGCAGTAGTTGGTCGTGGGTGATTAAGACAATCTCTTTTAAAATGCCGAGCCTGGCCACAGGAAAACTTTTCTAACTTGGCAGCATACTTTCCACTTTTGTCCGCTAGGCAAGATTAACTAAAATCCAAATTGCTAACAGCTGGACCAACACCACTTTTACTTTCATTTTTGAAGCAATCTCCTCCTGCTCTCTTCACTTTTAATTTTATCCCTATACTTGGATCCTAACTTCATCCCATAACCCAAGAGCTTAATTTCATCCCTATACCGAGATCCTAACTTCGTCCCATAACACAGGAGCTTAATTGTGTCCCTATACCGGGAGCCTAACTTGGTCCCATAACCCCAGGAGCTTAACTTGTCCCTATACTGGGAGCTTAACTCCGTCCCTCCACCGGGGAGCCTCTTCCTAGTACTAGATTAATTCTTACTTACCATGGAACTCCCCCGTTGCTCCTCTTTCTCGTTCCAGCTCTTGCATGAGTTTCGAAGTTTCTGCCTTTCCTTTTTCTAACTTCTTCCTCTTCTTTCTTCTTAGCCAACCGAACAGCTTCTAATTCAGCTTGTCTTTGTTTTTCTTTGGCTTCCTGTTCCTTCCGCCTAGCTTCTGCTTTTGCTTTCTTTTCTGCTTCTTTCTTCTTGGCCTTTTCTTCTTTTCTTCCCCGTACGGGCCACCAGATGCAACAAACCCTAAACTCTGACCGGCAGAGATGGGGAAAAAAACAACACAAACGCCAAGGAAGGTTTCTCAAACTTCTTTTTCAAACAGCTTTCTCAAAACCTTTTCAAACAGCATTCTCAAAACAGCATTCTCCTTCCTCCCCCCAACCCCGGGGCACATCCTGTTTTTGTTTTTCACCAGTCCTCTGACCTAATCCCTCCCCACTCTCCTGGATCCAATCAGAGTTCAGCCAGGGCGTGTGGTGATAGGCCAGTGACTCATCAGGCAGGCAGCACAGGACCATCCAAGTGCGCAGGCTCAGGTTCTTGGTAAACAGGGATCATGGGGCTTGGTCACACCTGCATCCCACAAAGAAACAAGTTTAAGAAATCCCTAGATAGCTGGAGAGGAGGCTCGTCATGTAAAAGTACTTGCTGCTCTTTCAGAAGACCCAGATTCCATTCCCAGCACCTACAAGGTGTCTTGAAACCATCTCCAACTCCAGTTCTAGGGGATCCAAAGTCTTTAGACCTCCATAGGTAGCAGATATGCTTATCTTGCTGGCAAAACTCTCACATGTATAAAATAAAATTTAAAAAAATCTAAAAACTAAAAAGAAGAAATTCTCAGATCAGGACTAATTTTTAAATTTTGATTTTTAAGGGTGTGTGTGCATGTGCGTACTCTGGCATTATTGCCCACAGAGTCCAGAAGAAGGCACGATCCTAGGGAGTTACAGGTAGTTATGAGGTACCATGTAGATGCTAGGAACACAATTTATGTCCTCTATAAGCGCAGCATCCTCTTAAACACTGAGCCATCGTCCTAGCCAGAACTAAGTATTTGAGATAGTGATATAGCTTAGTGAGAGACCATTCTCTTAGCCCTGGGTCCCATCCCCAGCACTGCCAAACAACAAAACAAAACAAAACACAAACAAAAACAAAACCTAAGGATTAGAGAGAACATCCAAACTTTTTTTTTTTTTGGTTTTTTTTGTTTTTGTTTTTGTTTTAGTTTTAGTTTTTGTTTTCGAGACAGGGTTTCTCTGTGTAGCCTGGCTGTCCTGGAACTCACTCTGTAGACCAGGCTAGCCTCGAACTCAGAAATCTGCCTGCCTCTGCATCTCAAGTGCTGGGATTACAGGCTTGCACCACCACGCCCGGCTTCAAGAACATCCAAACTTAAGAATAAAAAATTCCTTTGGGCATGGTGGTATACACCTGTAATCTCAGAATTTAGGAGGATTGGTAGTTTAAGTCATTCTTGGATACATAGTGAGATTAGAGCTAGCCTTGGATATACAAGATCCTGTCTCAGAAAAATTAGTAAATAAAGGAAGGCTGGAATTATAGGTGTACATTGATATGTCTAGCTGTTATGCAATATTTTAAGCACACAGATACACATATGTATATCTCTTTGAATCCAGCATCCAGCCTAGTATACACACACACACACACACACACACACACACACACACACACTAGCTGGGTACATTCCAATATTTGGGAAGCTAAGAGGGATTGCCATGAGCTTAAGGCCAGGCTATATAGTGAGTTCTAGGCCAGCCTGGGCTACAATAAAGACCTTTTCTCAAAAAAAAATTTAGAAAAAATATAATTTATTATTTTATCTTATTAACGTGTGTGTATAGGAGTGCCCATGTTCTGCGATGCATAAGAGGAAGTCAAAAGTCCCAGGGACCAATTCTTTTCTTCTGGATGTGCACATGCATGTTTGGGCATGTCAAGGCCAGGTTGATGTCAGGCATCTTCTTCCACTGCTTTCCATCTTCTTCTTCTTCTTTATTTTTATTTTTTATTATTTATTTATTTATTTATTTGGTTTTTTCTGTAAGACAGATTTTCTCTGTATAGCCCTAGCTGTCCTGGAACTCACTTTGTAGACCAGGCTGGCCTCAAACTCAAAAATCCATCTGTCTCAGCCTCCCAAGTGCTGGGATTAAAGGCGTGCACCACCACGCCTGGCCCCTTCTTATTTTTAAAGGATTTTTTTATATTTTAAGTGCACACATGTACACCAGTATGAGTTTTGTGCATCATATCTTTGAGGTGGTTATGATCCCCTGTGTGTGTTCCAGAAACCAAATCCATGTCTTCCACAAGAGCAGTATCCACTCAACAGTTTCTTTCCAGGTCCTTCCATCTTACTTTTTTTTTTTTTTTTTTTTTTTTTTTGTTTTTTGTTTTTGTTTTTGTTTTTTTTTTCCATCTTACTTTTTAAGGTAGGTTCTGTCACTTAACCCAGAGCTAACAGACTGAACCATTCTAGCTTACCAGGGTGCTGCAGGGAACCCCTATTTCTACCCTCCTGACATCGGATTACAGTTATACACCATCCTGCCTTTTTGTGGGGTTTGGGATTAAATTCCTGTGTTCACATTTCCATAGCAGGTGCTTTTCTGACTAAGCCATGTCCCCAAGTCCCGGGGTTTATGTCTTTGCAGAATATGTTTGTTGGAAATGACTGGGCATGGTATTGTACACCTTTAGTCCAAGCAGCTGGGAGGCAGAGACAGGCAGATCTCTGAGCTCAAGGTCATCCTGGTCTACAGAGTGACTTCTAGGATAGCCTGTGCTTTTACATAGAAAAACCCTGTTTGGGGGAGCAGGGGAAAGAATGTTGTAGTAGATCATCTTAACCAATTAAAATTGTTGTCAACCATGTGCCAGGCTCTGGGTCCCATTTCCCAGATGGGCAAAGCAAAGCTCCAAAGCACAAACAAAACAAAAAGCAGAAAAATTATCACATCTTCAGAAACAAAAGTCCAAGCTAATAATTTTACTAGTGCCGGAACATTTGATATTGAAAGCACTGCAGAGAAATTCAGGATGAGTGACCTCCTGAGACTCTAACACACTTAACCTCCCCCAAATTTTTTCCCAGAATGCCAGAGACCTCAGAACAACCATACCTTGGTAATCTTTAAAACCATTTAAGTGTTTACCCTTAGCTTTTGAACTCCTTAGAAATTTAACTGGTCTGAGTTTAAAGAGTTGTGAGTACATTCCACACTCTTGTGTAAACAAGCCAGTGATTACACAGTTACTTCTCCCCCAACCCCCTCCAACCCTTAGTGATTTTATCACAATTTTATCTTAGGGCCAAGCATCCTTACCTCCAAACTGTTCCTCATTGGAATGGGCTTTCAAGGGTTGGAGGTCAGATCCTGAGGGTGCTATACAGCCATTAATGGCAGTTCAGGCAGGTCTAGTGGAGGGTGCTGGTTGAGCTTGGCATCACCTTAATCAAATGTCTACTCTTCCTAGAGAAGAATGTTGTGGGAGGAGAGAAAGGGGGTCTTTAGGCACAATATTTGGCTTGCCATTGCAGACAGTGTAGACAATGACTCTGCAGTTGGGACCATCATCGTCATCAATGGAGTTTAAGACATGAAGGTAAGGCTTACAAGGGTGCTGTAGGGAGGATTAGCATGTACTATATATTAGAACACAGAGTATTTTGTTGGGTATTCAATAAGCAAATATAACACATAAAAGTACTTTCTGTGGATCATCAGTACATGATGCTATATGCATATTCTCTCTCTTTCTCTGTCTCTCTGTCTCTGTCTCTGTCTCTCTCTGTCTCTCTCTCTCTCTCACACACACATACATACACACACACACACACACACACACACACACACACACACATACACACCCTACCTTAGTGTAAGACCTGAAACTTTAGAGGAAAACAGGGAGAATACTTTAAGATCTAGGCATAAGAAGGCAAGAACTTTCTGGAAAGGACCCCAATAGCACAGTAAATAATGCCAGGGATTAATAAATGGGATGGTGTGAAATTAAAATGCTTCTGCAAAGGAAATAATCAGCAAAACAAAGAGACAAGCTACAGAATGGGGAGCACCTTCATAGCAGGAGCACCTACATAGCAGATGGGATTAGTACCCAGAATATATGAAGAGCTACTAAAGTTATCCCCTAACCAAACTATCTAATCAAAAGTTGCTAAAAGAAGAAATGCAAATGGCTATTAAACATTTGAAAATAGTGTTCAACACTCTTTTCCAATTCTGAGACTATCTCACGGGGGTTAGAAGAGCTACTGTAAGGAAACCAAGTGACAGGAATAAGGAATAAGGAAACCAACCGAGACCTCACACAATGGGTACAGCAACTGTGGGAGCCAGTGTTGTTGCTCCTAAAAAAACCAAAGCTACATCATGTTGTAGCCACCCTGCCCCTGAGTTTATACTCCTGAAGGATTCTAAGCCTACCAAAGGTCTTTGCACACTCATGTTTACTGCTGCACTATTCACAACAGCTAAGAAATGAAACCAGCTGAGATGCCCATCAGCAGAATGGAGAAAGAAATCGTGGTGCATCATACACTCATTCTCTTAAACAAAAGCCAGAATGAAAAAGGTGACTACGACATGTTTTCTCTCATATGGAGAGCCTGATTTCAGTGTGTGTGTGTGTGTGTGTGTGTGTGTGTGTGTGTGTGTGTGTGTGGTTTGTCTGGGGGGGGGTGTCTGGAGTGCAGGGCCATGGCTCAGTGGGTAAAAGCACTAGCTGTGAAAGCAAGAAGACCTGAGTTCAAATCCCCAGCACCCATGTAAAAGCTGACCATGGCCACAAAGGCTTGCAATTGGATGACAGAGGCACTGGATCCCAGAGGGTTCCTGGCCAGCCAGTCCAGATGAAACAAGGACATCGAGAGCCAGTGAGAGACTCTATCTCAGAAATAAGGTGGAGGGCTGTTGAGGTGGTTCACTGGGTAAAGAAAATTGCCACTAGACCTGGTGCGCGAGTTCCATCCCTGAGATCCACAAGGTGAATAGAGAGAAGCAATTCCTACAAGTCTTCCTCTGGCCTCCACACACACAAAGAAATAACTGTAATAAAATAAAATATTTTAAATGAAATAAAAAATGATGACATCCAACGTCCCCCTTTTCCTCTACATGTGCTTAAATGGGACATATACAATATACACACATACTCACTATACATTCATACATATACCATATATATTTACAAATATACACACTACACATACACACACTACACACACACACTCACACACAGACTACACATATACACACATAATATACATATACACAGTGAAGCCGGGCGGTCGCGGCACATGCCTTTAATCCCAGCACTCAGGAGGCAGGGGCAGGCGGATTTCTGAGTTCGAGGACAGTCAGGGCTACACAGAGAAACCCTGTCTCGAAAAACAAAAACAAAAAAAAATCCCAAACATATACACAGTGATGAGCATAGTAAAAAAGAAAAAAAATGTCTTTTAGACATGTAAAATTAGCTTAGTTAGGATCCCACTACACTCAAGGCTGCACCTGTTAATCAGAACCCAGTGATAACGGACACATGACTAGAACTTTACAATGCCCTCTTACATAAGCAGAGATGAAGAGCAATACGGTATCTGCACATCTTCAGGACTTCTGAGACTTCTGAGGCCACTGGAGAGCTTGAACTGCCCTGAGACTGGAAAATCTTCTCTCAGATCCTGACCCTTGAATTGGAAACTACCATTAGAGACTGAACCTGACCTTCAGCTTAGATACATCACACAGGTGAGCATCCTTGGGGACACAGGCTTAGGACCACAGTGTGAAATTTAGACTGTGAACTTTGTGTGATAACCCTCAGCAAAATAAAATATAACTTTTGCTATAACAACTACATGTACCTATTTGCTCACAACACAGACATACACACACACACTGTACAGAATGAGAGATTCAGATCATTTCACTCTTCTCCCTGTGGAAATCCATTTTCCAAGCACCACTTTTGAAGAGACTATCTTTCAACTAAGGTGTACTTATGACACCTTTGCCAAAAACTAGGTGATTGTGACTGTGTGGCTTCATTTCTGAGTGCTCTAGACTGTCAGGCTGTGTGTGTTGTTTTGGGCCAGGGCTTTGCTGTTTTTGTCACTATGGCTCTATAGTATAACGTGAGGCCAGCCATTGTTCTTTTGGCTTAGGGTTTAGGGGAAGATTAGGGAAGGATTTTAGCTCTTTAGGTTCCTTTGTGTTCCTTTGTGAACTTTAGGATTGTCTCACTAGTTATGAAAAATGTCGTTGGAGGTTTGGTGGGGATTATGTTGAATCTGTATGTGGATTTCCATAATATAGTGACTTCACAGATTAATCTAACCATCCATGAGCATGGACAGTGTGGTGGCTATTCCTTGTCATCACCTTGACTACATCTGGAACAAACTACAGTCCAGAATTGGAGGGCTCACCTGTGGTCCAGATCTTGAGGCTGGAAGAAGACACAAGTTTCTGACCTGGGTCTTGACATGGAGATCTTGAGGTATGGCCATGAGAAGCTTAGGCCTAGGCAAGGTAGCACACAACTTTAATCCCAGGAGACTGAGGCAAAGAGATCTCTGAGTTCAAGGTCATTCTGGGACAAAGCAAGTCCCAGATCCAGGCATGGTGGTACATACCTTAATCTGGGCCACACCTTCTGCTGGACACCTACATAAGGACACTGGAAGAAGGAAGATTCACTTTTCTTTGACTGCTTGCACTTACTTGCCAGCACATCTGTTGGAACCTACTTCTACAGAAGACCAGCTTAAACAATTGGCATTGTAGGACTGAGCAACTACTAGATCCTTGGACTTCCCATATACAGTTGACCATTGTTGGGTTAGTTGGACTACAGACTGTATGTCATTGCAATAAATGCCCTTAATATATAGAGACATTCCATGAGTTCTGTAACTCTAGAGAATCCTGACTAATACAGATGGTCTCTCCATCTTCTAGAGTCCTCCTCAATTTCTTCCTTCAGGGTCTTCAAGTTTACATTATAGTGTGTATGTGCATGTGCGTGTGCGTGTGCGTGTGCGTGTGTGTGTGTGTGTATGTGTGTTGGGGGTGTTTTCTAGAGATCATATCAAAGATATACTAGGTAAGCACTCTACTGATGAATGATGATCCATCCTTAGCATTTATATTTTCTTTTCTGTTATTTTTTATTGATTTATTCAATTCATTTGCTTTAACATCTATCTAATAGGTTTTTTGAGTAAAAGTCCTGCCACAGGCTTGGACTTCTGAGCACAATACACAAGAAGCACTGTGCTCCATCCAAGTGCAAGGAGGAGTGTTCACTCTGGTGGAAGCTACTGCTGGTCCACGTTATATTTTGAGTTGATCCTAATGTTACTTACCTTTAAGACCAATTTGAGTGATTTGTGACATGTCCTATTCTACTCTGACCCCATCTAGAGCTAAGGTGTGGTCACAGTTATCCAGGACACAGGCCTGGGATGTGAGAAAGGCAACTCCCAGAAGGCAACTAGAGGTTGTCTTTGCAGGGGGAGTAAAGGCAGTATAGGAGAAGCAAGCACCAACATCCATCCCCGTTTCCTCATAGCCTCCCTTTTATTGATTGGTCAGATTTTGCTGTCATTTGTTCATAGCTATGTTTATAGATAATGTTAACCCTTTATATGTATGTATGGTAGAGGCATCAGTGAGCTACCTGACATGAGAGCTGAAAATCGAATTCAGGTCCTTTGCAAGAACAGTAAGCACTCTCATAGGCCTTCTCTGGAGACTCAGGGATCATGGAAGAGAGGACAGGAAGAATGTCAGGGGCAGAGGTTGGGGAAGACCTGAGTGACACTGTCTTCTGGATATGACAGGACTACTGTGTTCATGGACTCCAAGCAGCTGTGGTTTCTGCCTATCTTCATTATTGGTCTACTACGGGGAAGAGACACCATGATCAATGCAACTTAGAAAAGAAAGCACTGAGTTGGTGACTTGCTTGTGGTTTCAGAGGGTCAGTCCATGACCGTCAGACTGGAGAACATAGCAATGGGCGGGGCTCACATCTGATCCACGAGGTGGAGGCAGAGAGAGATTGTATCTGGTGTGGGCTTTTGAAACCTCCAAGTTCCTCCCCCACGCCAGTGACCTATCTCCTCCCACAAGATCATATTTCCTAATCTTCCCCACCCCCAAACAGTTCTACCAACTAGGGACTAAGAATTCAATACATGGCCTGGCAGTGGTGGTGCACGCCTTTAATCCCAGCACTTGGGAAGCAGAGGCAGGTGGATTTCTGTGTTCGAGGCCAGCCTGGTCTACAGAGTGAGTTCCAGGACAGCCAGGGCTATACAGAGACACCATGTCTCAAAAAAAAAAAAATTTCAATACATGAACCTATGGGGGCCATTCTCATTCAAACTATCACCCCCCCATACATACTTTAAAAATATGTTTCATTAATTCAGAAGTTCATACCTATTTATCTCCCCCAGTTCTCCCCCTAACTCCTCCCAGGTCTACCCCTGAACCCCAGATCCCTTCCAACTTCAAGTTCTCTCACTCTTTCTCTTTTTAAAAAAATAAACTTTGGAGTCCAGTTTGTGTGCCTATACACTCATGGGTGTGAGGTCACCCACTGAAGGATGATCAACCTATCATGCTGAAAGAAAACCAACTCTCCCTTCCCCTATCAGCCATCCACTGTCAGTAGCTCCTCAGCTAGGGGCTAGGGCTCATGAACCCTTCCTCCAGGCTAGAGTGTGGATTGGTTTCATCTTGTGCAGGTCTTATGCTTGGCATTCAAGAGTACTGTGTCCCTGTCGTACTTCACTCAGGCCTTCCCAAATCTCTGGCTATTACAATCTTTCTGTCTCTTCTCCCATGGAGATCCCTGAGCCTCTGGAGAAGTGGGGTCTAATTGCTTTATAGCATCTTTCATTGTATAAAACTTAAAATTTGTAGACTGGGGAATTGGCTCAGTAGCTAATGGTGCTTACCAGTTGTGGTTTGGATAAGAATGGCTCCTATAGTCTCATATATTTGAATGCTTAGTCACCAGCGAATGGCTCTATTTGAAAGAATTAGAAGGATTCAAAGGTATGAACTTGATGGAGGAAGTGTGTCACTGTAGATAGGCTTTGAGGTTTCAAAAGCCCATGCCAAGCCCCAGAGCCACCTCCCACCCCACCCTCCACTCCCGCTCTCTGCCCATGCATGGATCAGGATGTGGTCTCAGCTGCTGCTCCAGCATCTGTCTACATACCACCATGATTCCTGCCATGATGATAATGAATTAAAGCACTGAAACAGTATGAAAGCTCCAATTAAATGCTTCCTCTTATGTAGTGGCTATTCCTGGTTGTCAACTTGACTATATCTGGAATGAACTACAATCCAGAATTGGAAGGCTCACCAGTGATCCTAATCTGGAGACTGGGAGTTAGAAGTTTCTGATCTGGATCTTGGTATGGAGATCTTGAGACACAGTGGTGATTGAATCCAGAAGATTAAGACAGGGAGATCTCCGAGTTCAAGGTCATCTGGGATTAAAGGTGTGGTGGTACACACCTTTAATCTGGGCTACGCCTTCTGCTGGAGACCTTTATAAGGACATTGGAAGAAGGAAGTTTGTCTCTCCTTCGCTTGCTTGGCATGTAGGACTGAGCAACTGCTAGATCCTTGACTTCCATTCACAGCTGCTACTGACCATTGTTGGGAGTTGGACTGCAGTCTGTAAGTCATCAATAAATTCCTTTACTATATAGAGACTACCCATAAGTTCTGTGACTCTAGAGAACCCTGACTAATACAGAAGTTGGTAGCAGGAGTGGGGTATTGCTGTGATAGGCCTGATCATGCTTTTATTTGAAAGAATGTGGATTTGGGGACTTTGGGTTTGGAATGCAGTGGAATGCTTTAAATGGGGGCTTAATGGTCATCCTAGTAGGAATATGGAAGACTTTGTTGTTGGGAGTAATTTGAACTGTTTTGACCTGGCCCAAGAGATTTCAAAGGAGAATTTTAGAATGTGGTATAAAGACTGTTTTTGTGGTATTTGGGTGAAGAATGTGGCTACTTTTTACCTTATCTGAAAAGTCTGCCTGAGGCTAAGGTGAAGAGACTCAGATTAATTGAATTGACAAAGGAAGTTTCAAAAAAGCCCAGCAGATACTTTGTTCTCTGGTTAAGTCTCACAAAGAGAAGTTTGAACAAGCATAGCAAGCTTAGAAAGGAAAAATATAAAATATATGGTTCAAGTTTTAAAGGGGTACTAGGAAGTGAAATGGAGCAAAATCCTATGTTCTAGGAGATAACAGATTAAGGGAGTGGGACTTTAGGGCAAGATCCTACCCAGCTAAATTTAGATCCAGGCATGGTGGTACACATCTTTAATCCCAGGAGACAGGCATGCTGATTTCTGCATTCAAGGTCAATCTAGAAAGCAAGACCCAGGATAGCCAAGCTTAGGCAGTGAAGGATTTGGAAAACATAAAGTCAGTGATAATGTAATAGTATAAGGGGGTCATGTTCTAGTTCCTGCAAGCAGCAGAACTCAGCAGCTTCAGCCACGTGGCTCTGGCTCTAGAGTTATAAGACTTGCCTTGGTCATGGTGTCTGTTCACAGCAGTAAAAACCTAACTAAGGCACTCTTATAAGAGTTGCTATGGTCACAGCATCTCTTTATAGCAGCAATAGAACAAGGACTGAGAGGCTGATTTTGCAGAGGACCTGAACTTGATATTCAGCTCTCACATCTGGCAACTCACAAACCTAAAACTATTGTTCCAGGGGGATCCAACACCTCTGGACCCTGTGGGGACATGTACTCATGTTGTACATACCCACACATAGACACTCATATATAGTTTAAAAATAAAAATGAGTAACCATGCGTGATGGCACATGCCTTTCTTTAATCCTAGTATTGAGGTGTCAGTTTGAGGCCAGTCTTCTCTACATAGTGAGTTCTAGAACAGCCAGAGCTACATAGTAAGACCCTGTCTCCAAACAATAACAACAAAGATAAAATAAAAATAAACCTAGTTTTTTTTGAAAAACAAAAACAAGAAAACACCAGCCTTAATGGATATATAGTATGATGCAACTTCTTTTGTTTTGTATTGTGTTGATTTCTTTCCTGACTAGTAATTTTTTTCCTAAAAGGGTTAATCATATGTGCCTCTATTTTGGTCAGAGTAAGGTTAGGGGTGTAGTAGTAAACAACAGTAACAGGTCCCCTAAAATTTCAGTAGCCTAACTCAAAGGTTTATTCGTGACCTTGAGACATAGTTGAGTGACAGTGTGTGCTGAGTATGTGAAATGCTGTGTCTGATCTCTAACGTCACAGGAATAAATCAAAACGTAATTCTTGGCTCATCCTAAATGATGGCTTAGCAGAATGTTCCGCTGGCACTCAGGTACCAAGGGTAATAGAACCTAAGACGTGTTCTGTCATCACTAGGGCAGTGAAGGAAGGAGGACGAGGAGGCAGAGGATGAAGAAGAGGACGAGGATAAGGACAAGGAAATGAGTAAGTATCAGATCTTGAAGCCTTTGCCTCAAAATGACACACAGAAGCTCACAGGTTATTGATTCAATTCACACAGTCAGATTACTCTAAAATGGAATGGAAGACGTACAGTCCTGACATTGCTTAGGAGTGGAGACTCCACACATCTCTGAACAGACATTAGGACTGTGGGGGTCCCCATTACTGGCCACCAAATACCTTCTCCCTGACAAAATACTCTCACCCAGTCATTTCAGAGGAAGTCAATCCCAAAGTCTTGTTCTGATCCAACCTTCATTCTCAGACACCTTAATCTACCGCGAGGTTTTTAATGTGGGAACACTGACAATACTGTCAATTAGCTCATTATTTCATATTTGAGTGTTTTATTATTTTGACATTTATCTTTTTTTTTTTAATCTACTTTAAATTGGGAAGCAGTTCTTCTCTTAGTCCTGTTAGTCTTTGGATTTTGCTCTTCTTTCCTAGTCTCAAGGCAGTCAGTTCCCTTTATCTCATTTCTTGTTAAATTCAGCCAAGTGCTCAGTAACATTTTGTTACAGATTCTCTGCAAAGAGTCCCTGAGAGGCCATTTCGTGAAGCTCAGAAGGTAAGGCTTGTTTCAATGGAAACACTGGAATGTTATGGGGTAGTCACTAAAGAAAGCTACAGGCAGAAGGGAGGATCCAAAGAGAGAGGTTAGGTGTATTGCAGGTGGCAGGACCAGGGACTTGAGGCTGCCCAATCCCCCATGGAGCCCTGTCATGAGCCTGCTGCTGTCATGAGCCCTGTGTGGAGCTGAGTGACCTGGCATTTGCCTTGCTGGGTTTCCGGTTTCTTGCTTTAGTCTAATTGCTCTTGGCTATGCTCCATTCTCCCTTTTAGAAAGGGAGTATCTTAGTTTGAGAGTTAGTGGTGTGAAGAGACACCATGACCACAGCAACTCTTATAAAGGAAAATATTTAACTTCGGCTGGCTTACAATTTCAGAGGTTTGGTCTGTTAGCATTCTATCTAAACTCCACCCCACAGTAACCTGGCAACAGCCAGGTATGCTCCTCCCTACAGTTATCTGGCAATAGCCAGGTAGGCCTGACCCACTATAAAAGGGGCTGCTTGTCCCCTCCTCCCTCTCTTACTCCTGCTTCCCTCTTGCTTCTCTCTTGCCCTCTTGGGCTCTTCCCTTTCCTCTTCCCTTCCCCCTCTCTCCACATGCTCATGGCCATGGCC
>NC_034599.1:57872250-57890837 GCF_900095145.1 Mus pahari | reverse complement strand
TCTCTCTCTCTCTCTCTCTCTCTCTCTCTCTCTCTCTCTTTCTGCCTCTACTACCCTCTTAACTCCCCTCCCCATGCCCCAATAAACTCTATACTATACTACCGTCGTCGTATGGCTTGTGGCTGGTCCCTCAGGGGGAAGGGATGCCTCAGCATAGCCCGCTGAGGCATCCCTCTTACCTCATACCTCACCATACATCCCCATAGAACATATCTTATACATCTTTATCTTTTTATAAACACATCATGGTCCATTATCTTTATAGCAGGAAACATGTCAGTTTGCAGGCAGACACGATACTAGAGAAGGAGCTGAGATTTCGACATCTTGATTTGAAGGCAGCAAAAGGAGACTGTCCCACACTGTGTTACTGGACTTTGGGCTACTTTGTGGGGTTTTTTTTTCTTTTTCTTTTTCTTTTTTTTTTTTTGTGGGGGTTTTTAATTCCATCCTTTTCAACCCCTCTTCTTCCCTTTCAACCCCCTAACACTAGGTAGAAAAGAAAGAATAGGAGAGGAGAGAGAAAGAGAAAAAGAGAAAGAGAAAAAGAGAAAGAGAAAGAGAAAGAGAGAAAGAGAAAAAGAGAAAGAGAAAAAGAGAAAGAGAAAGAGAAAGAGAAAGAAAGAGAAAGAGAAAGAGAAAGAGAAAGAGAAAGAGAAAGAGAAAGAGAAAAAGAGAGTCCCTGAATAAAGTCAGGGTTAGGAAAGGGCACAAGAATAGCATTAGACTATTTCCTGCTGACTAGGGCATCAGGTTCCTTGGAGCAAGTTTGATCTTTTCTGTCAGGATATCTAATTTCTTCTTGTTTCTTCTGAGTAGGGCTATTTGACAAATCACATACAACCACCAACTGGCCAACCAGCCCCTTCTGTCAGGGCTCTAGCATTTATATAGCCTCTGAAAAGAACCCAGAATTTCAAATGTCTCACAGCTGGAAAAATCACACCCCTGCTAGAGCATGAGGCAAATCATAGTCAGCTGCTGTGGACAATCAGAAGTCGCCCCATATCCCACACCTAGGATTAAAACGAAAACACGTTCTTATAATACTTCTGTGTTTTTCAAAGAAATTAAAATTCTCACCACAATACCGGGAATAGCTTGACCATAGGAGACCTCAAAGCCTGTTCCCACAATGACACACTTCCTCCAACAAGTCCATACCTACTCCAACAAGGCTACATTTAATACTGCCACTCCCCATGGGCCAAACATTCAAATGCATGACTCTATGGGAGCCATATCTATTCAAACCACCACAGGGAGTTTTTATTCTGTGCTATTGTGTTCTGGAGTATATAGCTTATTTTTAAAAGTTTTTTATTGGCACATATTATATGTGGTAAGTTTCATACATGTATATATTTTGATTGTATTCATCCCCCACCCACATTACCCTCTCTCATCTCCCTTGTACTCCTGCTAATCTCCTCCTTCCAAGCTAGTTCTGTTTCCCCTTTCATGTCTTTTAAAAAGAATTTTTTTCTGCCAGGCAGTGGTGGTGCACACCTTTAATCCCAGCACTTGGGAGGCAGAGGCAGGCAGATTTCTGAGTTCGAGGTCCATAGTACTCCATTGCTCGCTTGGGCTCTTATTCTTTCTCCCCCTTCTTCCACAGTGGGTGACTTGCTTTTTAATTTTGCAGGATATTACTGAGAGGAGATTGTTGTGAATTTCAAATGAGAATCTGTGGTTATATGTGACGGAGTGTGCTTTTTATTCCAACATTTGAAAGGGAGAGGTAGATGGATCTTTGAGTTCCAGGCCAGTTAGGGTTATGTGTTAAGACCTTACAGAGACAGACAGAGGCAGAGAGTTAGACAGAGAGACAGAGAGCCAAGAGTCACTAATGGTTGCATCCTGACTTTGATACACGTCACCAGGTGTCTCATGCTCCATCTGTCACAGCTATATCGGCCCTTGCTGCTGTGACTTTCTAACCAGGATGGACCAATGTGGACCATACTCTCAAACCGGGGACCAGAGTAACTCTTGTTTCTGTAAAGTTGCTTTTCTCCAGATAGTTTGCTGTAGCATCTAGAAAAATAACTGATATAGGGAATCTGGAAAAAGAGGTGGAATGTGATCTAGAGCCTTGTGAGAGATGTGGGCTGGATCTCAGAAACCACTAAGCAGGCTGCGGGACAGGAAGCTGTCTCTGTCCCTGTGTCCCTGTAGCTCAGCAAAGAGTGTGGAGCCAGCAGGTGGGCTTTGCTCACTGAGAACAATGGCAGAGCAAGTCCCTTAGTGTGTCGGGGCCGGGGTGGTGCGGAGGGGTGTGGGGTGACTTCTCATGTACCCCCTCACCCCAAAACAGAAAGAAGACTTTGCTTCTGTGGGGAGGAATTGGATTTATCAGGTTTTTAATCTTAACTTCCTGGTGTTAAGACATTAGTGCACACCTGAATCAGTACTCAGGACAGATTCCGGCTATATAGCTCAAGTTGTCCTAGAACTCACTATGTAGCCCAGGCTGGCTTTGAACTATTGAAACTCTTCTTGCTTTACCCCACACCACCCCAAAGTGTTGGGATCATAGTGCAAGTTGTAGGATTATGGCCTTTGCTATCTAGGTCAGTTCCAAATACTGGGGTCAAGAAGACAGAAGCACCTGGGGGGAAAGCCAGAGTCAGTCTGGACTGTCAGTCAGGTGGTCCTTCCAGTAGTCTGGAAGAGAGTGATGGTCGTGAAGACTGAACAAAATAGGCTGACTTGGATATATTTTAATAGCTGGACTTATGGGTGCTCTGGACACTGGAAATACACAAGAGAGGAGTAAGGATGCTCCCCTGTGTTTCATTTTGAGATATATATATATATATATATATATATATATATATATATATATATACTGGATAATAGTGAGACTCCTTAGAAAGGAGCAAGACTGGCGGTCAAGGATGATTGTGAGGTGGCTATGAGATGTGGAGTTGATACTAGGCAGATAGCAACATTAGGGCTCAGCCTCTTTTAAATTAATTAATTAACTTAATTTAATCAATTAATTAATTAACTTAATTAAATCAATTAATTAAATTTGAGACAAGGCCTTACTTGTAGCCCTAACTGACCTAGAACTTACTTCGTAGACCAGGCTGGCCTCAATCTCCCAAGAGATCTGCCTGGAATGCTGGAATTGAAGGCCTGTACCACCACACACAGTCTCTCTAAAGCAAAATTAATTCATTAGTTAATAATAAATTAAATTATTTCTTTTGGGATAGGATCCCCTGTAGCCCAGGCTTGCCTGGAACTGGAACCCTTGATCTTTTACCTCCCAACTACTGGGATTTTTGTTCAGGTACCACTATTTCCACTTTTATGCAGTGTCAGAGGTCAAACACAGGACCTCTTGTATGTTAGGCAGTTAGATAAATAGTCTACAAGCAGAGCTGAATCCCTAGGCCTGCCTGGATTCGAATTTGGTGATGCAGTCAACGCTGCAGATATTTGAAAATCATTAAATCATTATATCTTTATAGACCAAAAGCCAAGGGTTGAATGATAGCTCTGGGTGGTTGAATTAAGATCACAGCTGAATCTTAGAATCTCCAATCTTTCTTCTTTCTTCCTTTTTCTTTCTTTTCTTTCTTTTTTCTTTCTTTCTTTCTTTCTTTCTTTCTTTCTTTCTTTCTTTCTTTCTCTCCCTTCCTTCCTTCCTCCCTCCCTTCCCTTCCTCTCTCCCTCCCTCCCTCCCTTCCTCNCTCCCTCCCTCCCTCCCTTCCTTCCTTCCTCTCTCTCCCTTCCTCCCTCCCTCCCTTCCTTCCTTCCTCTCTTCCTTTCTTCCTTCCTCCCTCCCTCCCTCCCTCCCTTCCTTCCTTCCTTCCTTCCTTCCTTCCTTCCTTCCTTCCTCCCTTCCTTCCTCTCTTCCTTCCTTCCTTCCTTCCTTCCTCCCTTCCTTTCTTCCTCCCACCCCTACCCCAGGGTCTCTTTGTATAGCCTTGGCTGTCTTAGAAGAAGTTCTGTAGACCAGGTTGGCCTCGAACTCACAAAGATCTACCTAGTCCATATAGCAAATTCCAGGGCTGCATAGTGAGACTCAGTAGAGAAAAAGGGTAGAGGGAGGAAAGGAGGGAGAGAGGGGTAGGAGTGAGGGTGGGGGGTGGGGAAGCTACCTAGTGAAGAGACAGAAATGGAATGTTGGGACAGTGGCAGTGATGTGGAGGAAAGTTCAAGAACTCTGTTTCCAGAGAAAGCAATCCCATTAACTGTTAGCAGCTCCCTCGAGGCAACTGAGGTAAGCCATGGGAACTGAGAGTGGGCTTTGCAAAGGTGAAGATGAGAGACCAAGATAGGGCAGGCAGTGTGGCTGCCTCAGGATAGGTTGAGAGGTAATGTCACTGAAGAAATGGGAACAAGTACTTGTAGAAAAATGAAGTCTTGCTTGTGAATTTATTCAGTGAAGAAAGCAGAGAAAGTACCCACTGAAGGTAATTTTGGATTCAGAGTAAGCATAAATTTAAGTAAGGAATTTGGGGTATGTTTATATGCTGATGAAAATGATTCTGTGAAGAAAGGGGGGTTGGAACTAAAAAGATACTGGAGTATAAAATGTGGGCATGTGGGAGTGAAATAATCCAGGTCACTGGTCAGGACCTGGCCTTGAATTCAGAGTAACCCAAATGTTAAGAAGATTTTGATAGTAAAAAGTTGATCAGTTAAAAAAGGCTGGGGTTTTGAAAGAAGGAAGCTTTTAGTAGATAGGAGTAGGTATGAAATAACCTTTTTTTTTCAAGTCTAAATAAATATCAATGTAGGTGGAGAAAACCCTTCTGGGATTAAGCACTCCTACCCCTAATCCATTTTTCTCTTAGTGAACCTTTTAATCTCTATGCTGTTCATCACCATTAGTAAGTATATCTTTATTAGTTCACAGATCTGTACACCATGAGCGACAGGTCAGGGATCTTCCCTAATTTCTGACTACCCAGGGTGACGTGATGAATAAATGTCTTCAGAATTTGTCTTAGCTACTCCTGTTAAATGCTGGTTAGGAGAGTCCCTTTTTCCCCTCAGAGCTTTTATTTCGGAAAAGATACCATGGGAATGATATTTTTTTTTCTTTTTTGGCCTCATCATGAGGATCTGCGTAAACCCAGAAACGCTTCGTCAAATTCTCCTTAGACCAAACTGACTAATTGGCTAATTGTGATCGACCGGCAGCCGGGTAGGGTACAGGTGCAGAACGCTTCTTGCGGATGGGGGCGCGCCGTGGCTTCGGTCAACAGGGGATCAGAGGGCAGTCGAAGGACGAGACTGAGGCCAACACCTCCCCAGATGTGGCCTCTACCCTGGGCGCTCCTGGCCCGGCCGGCGTGGGGGCGGGGAGGCCGAGGGGGTAGTAACTGTCAAACTCCCGCTTGGCGCCATTATTTAAATAGTGCGTGTGGGTCTCGCAGCTGTGCGTGCCCGGGGCGGGGCGGCGAGCTCCTGGAGTGGGGCGGAGGCCGGGGGCGGAGCGGGAAGGCTGAGGGGCGGGGCGGAGGCGGAGCCAAGCCCGCTAGAGGGGAGGGTCCAGCGCGGCCCCCGGCGAGCTTCACTGCGCTTGCGCTGACAGACGCAAGATGGCGGACAGTGCGGAACTAAAGGTAAAGCGCAGCTCGAATTCACTTCTAATATTCGGCCGCGGAGACGGCGCCGCGGCTGCCGGGGGGATGGGTCGGACCCCGGGGGGCCCGCTCGGGCCGGGCTCCACCCGGGTCTGGAGTTGTAGGCGGGAGAGGCGCTCCGGGTCTCAGTGGAGGGGGCCTGGCTGCGGCGGGCCGTGGGCCCCGGGTGCCTCGGGGGCGCTGACGGGTCGTCCCCGGCGTGTTATTGTTGTGGGCGCCTCTGGCGGGGGTGGCGGGGCGAAGAGAGTGAGTCGGGACGTGGCGGCCGCGGCGGTCCCCGGGGCCTGGGTGCCTTACCTTGCAGCCCGCCTCCCCGCCCCCCCCCACGGGCAGCCAGGGGGTGGGGGGGGTGCAGGCTGCTCTTGGAAGAGGGGGATCGGGAAAACTGCCCCGCTGCCGCTTCCTCTTCCTCTTTCGCCGTCCCGGGCTCCTGTCAGGCGCAGCGCTCGGACCCCCGGGAACTTGGCTCCGGCCGCCCCGCCCCTCCGCGGCGCCCAGGCGCCCCCGCCCCGCTTGCCGCCGCTGCCCGCCCGCCTGTCAGTGGGTGCCCGGCCAGTGGGAATGCGCGATCCTGGGGCGATCGGCTAGGGAATCCGAGGGAGAAGCTCTTGGAAAGTTTAGCGAGCCCGGAGCCGGCGTTGGGGGTTCGGCTAAAGGGTTGCAGGGGGAGTCTGCGCGGGTGGGACGCTACTGTTTCTCTCTTGATTTCGGGCCACCGGGGAGGGTGTGTGTGTGGGGGGGGAGCAACCCATTGAAAGAGTGTGCTTTTGGGAGCGGTGGTGGGGATGCAGCCACCTCTCTGCACTCTTGCTGTCTTCTGGTGTGGCAGATGAGAGCAGCCTTGGGGTCTCTAAACACACCATGATGGCGATGCTATAGCTGATGGAGGTGAATGGTTCGTGTTTATATCCCCCGTTGCCTTTTGTTTGTTAGGGACATCTTGCTGGCCATGTTGATTTAAACGAAATTCTCCTCCCACCCACCCCCATCCCACCCCAACCTCCAATAAATAGAACGTTCCATCGTTCCTCTCAACTGTACCAATTACTCATGCCTCGCGAAATTAGATGAAAGGGTGCCCCCTTCCCCCCCCCCGCTTTTTCTCCCACCCCAATCTTTACCTGATGACGGCTCCTTTACCGAAGCACATATACCTACCTCACTACACAAGCAGTTGGGGGAGGGCTGGTGGAACCCTTATGATTGGATTGTGACAAATGGGTCTCTGCTTGAATAATTCTGGTTTAGTAGCAGGCAGGCAGTTCTTAACTAACGCATATTATTTAGAGGCTCTGAACACTGTATTCCCTTCTCTGGCTTCCTGTGTGCGAACCAAACAGCTGGTTATAGCACATCTCAGAGTGGAGACTGGGCTACGCAATTGTAAATCTTTAGGGAGATTTAGAAATTGTTTTTATAATCAATAAAAATTACTATTATTATTTTCTCCATTATAATGAAATAACTTCTAAAACAAGCAGACCACTACCTTTGTTTCTGGACACTTTTCTTTCCCTGCGCCGGTGTGTGTGTGTGTGTGTGTGTGTGTGTGTGTGTNTGTGTGTGTGTGTATAAAAGCCTCACTGGAATATCTTTTTTTCCTTAGTAACTTTGAAGTGTTAACATATCAAGACTTTTGTACAAGATTTAGGTATTTGTTTTTTTAAGTTTACTTCTAATTACTAACTTAAGACAGAAAATGTTAATGGATGGTGCCCCCCCCCCTTTTTTTAAGACAAAGGTTCCCTATGTTGCTGAGGTTGGCCTGGAACTCATTGTGTAGACCGACCATACAGGCTTTGAACTTCAGGGAGCCTCTAGCCTCTGCCTCCTTAGTGCTAGGATTAAAGGAATTTAAGGTGTTCACCACTGTACCTGACTTGGATAGTTTCTTTTATCCCAATTTCAGACTATTGATTTCACCAAGAAAGCCTCTGAAATTTGACATTTTGGAGACAACCACCTTGCATAAAAACAAATGAACAAAAAAACCCAGAGCTCAACTTTGTGTGTTTTATGTAATTATTTTTCTGTCACTATGTTACTGTCATCTTTTGTTTTTTATTTTGTTTTGAGGCAGGGTTTCTCTCTGTATAGCCCTGGCTGTCCTGGAACTCACTCTATAGAACAGACTGGCCTCAAACTCAAAACTCAAAGATCTGCCTGCCTCCTGCTTCCCAAGTGCTGGGATTAAAAGCATGTACCACCCCCATCCTCTTCAGAGTTGTTGCTGTCTTATCTTTGCTTCCTAATACTTTTTAGGAGTCAATTTGAAAAATAGCTGGCCAAGTTTTTTATGCATGGACCATGTAGTAAGGCTTGAAAACCTTATGGGAAAAGTACCTTTGTTCTTTGTATTTTAAGAAAGTGCCTTTGGGGCCAGGCATAGTGGCCCCATACCTTTAATCCTAGCCCCTGGGAGGCAGAGGCAGGTGAATCTCTTTTCGAGGGTCAGCTAATCTACCATGAGTTCCAGGATAGGCAGAGCTACTTAGTAATATCATGTCTTGATAAAACAAAGAAAAAAGAAAGAAGAGTGCCTTTGGGGCTAGATGAGATTCCTGGTGTGAGTCTTGTTAGGTAAAGTTACTCTTCGCAGCAATGAGCCAGTACCACAGACACTGAACACTTAGGGAAATGGTGTTTTTCTAAAACTGGTCTCCATTCTTTCACCCTCTTTAAAAGCTACTTGAGATTTTCTAGAGGGCTTGTTTTCCACTCTTATGTTTCTGTTGTATAATTTTTCAAATTATAATAAGTGTTTTGACACATTGGTGTGTCATTGTGTGTGCCTGAGACTTAGAGGAGCTGTGATAGATTACTTAGCTGCTGATAGCTGTGTTAAAGTTCTGTTAAGGCTTCACTGTGGTTATTACTGCTTTGGAGAGCAGGGAGATGATAACAGGGATGCATATCTTTGTGTGTGTGTGTGTGTGTGTGTGTGTGTGTGTGTGTGCGCGCATGTGCAGTGAAGTTTGAAATATATTCCTTTCAGAAATATTTTCTTTAGTGTGTGCATGTTTGTGTGAGTGATGTGTGAGAGATATTGGTTCTATATCCTAATAAAATAAGGGAAGACTAAATAATTAGGGGGAACCCTAGGTTTTTTATTTTTTTTTATTTTTTATTTTTTTAAAGATTTATTTATTTATTATATGTAAGTACACTGTAGCTGTCTTCAGACACTCCAGAAGAGGGCGTCAGATCTTGTTACGGATGGTTGTGAGCCACCATGTGGTTGCTGGGATTTGAACTCTGCACCTTTGGAAGAACAGTCGGGTGCTCTTACCCGCTGAGCCATCTCACCAGCCCCGGTTTTTTATTTTTATTTTTACGTTTTATAGAACTCTAATGGGAACTGCTGAGGAAATACTAGTTTTTTTTTCTTATCCCAATTCACAGCCCACATTTGACTGTGCTGTGGATTGTATTTATAATTATTTTCCTAATGGCCCTTTTAGTGAATCCTTTTAAATCTATAGTGACTCTGCTAAGATCAGATGGGAAAAACAGATCCAAAGCCCCAGTAGGGATAGTGCAAGCTTGAAGATATTGCCAATACTAAGTAGATTGAGTCATACATATCAAAATGAGTTCTCTGTGCACTTCTGCTTATGAAGAGTTCAAGTTTTCATTAGGGGAATACCCACAAATGATTTCTGGGAGGCTGTGAAGGTGAAGACACTTCAGACGGGGAGGGTGTGCAGCCCAAGTGATCTTGGTAGCGATAACCTGACAGTTTGGTTGTAGTTACTCTGATTTGTTGTTTTTTTAAGACAGTCTCTCTGTGAGCTCTGGCTAGCCTGGAACTTGCTATGTAGACCAGGCTGGCCTCCAACTCACAAAGATCTGCAAGTCTCTGCTTCGGCCTCTGCAGTGCTGTGATTAAAGGACTGTGTCACCATGCCTTTAAAAAATTTATTTATTTATATTTATTTATTTTAGACAGCTCCCATGCCTTTAATCCTAGTAACTTAGAAGGTGAAGATTTGAGTAATGTGAGTTCTAGGCCAGCCTGGCCTTACATGGCAAGACTATCTAGAAAATAAACCAGGTTAAAACTAAAGAGAAAAAAAAGACTCAGATGACAACACAAAACACCCTAAAACAGTGGTTCCCAACCTTCCTAATGCTTTCATACAGTTCCTTATGTTGTGGTGACTTCAACCATAAAAATTATTTCGTTGCTACTTCATAACTGTAATTTTGCTACTTGTTATGAGTTGTAATTTAAATATTTGATGTTTGGCATATCTGAAAAGCCACGCCTGTGAAAGGATCTTCTACCTCTAAAGGGGTCAATACTCACAGGTTGAGAACCTCTAGTCTAAATGAAGAAAAAAATCACAATGATAACAAAAATAAACACTTTTCTTTTAGAGTCAGGATTCACTCTGCAATTCATGATGGCCTGGAGGTGACAGCCTTTTTGCCTCAGTCTCTAGAATGCTGGGATCTCAGCATGAGCCACCACACTCACCTTCCAAAGTCATTATTTTTTCTTAAATGTCTTTTGCATTAAAGCTCAAGCTGTATTGCTGTTTTAACTCATAGAAGGAGCAGTGGGGGAAGGATTCATTACTTTCAAGGAGTAAATAATGGAATCCAATGAGCAGGGAAGCCTCCTTTTAAAGTATATGCTGTGGAAGCATATCAGTACATTTTGTTGTCATATCTGTCTCTTTATTTTCAACAAATAACCACTTAGTTTTGATCTCTGTGGTGTAATTTGTCTGCTTTTATTTCACATAGAAGCAAGTAAGTCTGACATTTTATTCATGGATTTGATTTTAATCTCTCTGGCTTGCTTTTATGAAGTGTTGCATTTAGATGGCTTTTGTTTTATGTCACTTCTTGGGAACAGTATTTTAAAACAATTTGAAAAACACTTAAGTTTTTAAGTAGTTGATGTAATTGTTCTGAAATATTGCCGCCTTTTCCTTGCTGTTTTCTCCGGGTGACTGCATTGTCTTTCTCTTCCAGGAGTGTCTCCTAATCCCCTTTGATTGCAGTAGCTGATTAACCTTGGGTTTCTCCTGGTGAACTCCATCAGCATGCTGTTCCAGGGTTCATGCTGAGGCTTTTGATTTCAGTGTAATTTGTACCCTTTCATGCTGGTAACTAGGGGTAAGAAAATAAAGTGGCCGTGTTTGTAGTGGGATCTAGAAAGAAGTATCTGCCTCAGAAAGTGGGATTTTATAAGCTGTAGTATACTAAAAACTAAACAAGAACTTGGTTCATTACTTCACAGAATTGATGGTACTGTTTTCCTAAGTGTTCAGCTCTGTCACTAAGCATTTATTTTTTGTGTAGCTCCGACTGGCCTTAAACTCTCTGTGTAACTGAAGAAAACCTTGAACTCCTGATGTTGCTTCTATCTCCTAAGTGTTGGGATGATGGGCATAAGCCACTATGCTCTACTGTCTTTTTCTTTTTTAAATTTTATTTATTTATTTTGTGAGTACAATGTCACATCCCATTATAGATGGTTGTGCCACCATGTGGTTGCTGGGAATTGAACTCAGAACCTCTGGAAGAGCAGTCAGTGCTCTTAACCACTGAGCCATCTCTCCAGCCCTCTACTCTCTTCTTTTACTGTTTGAAGAATACTTGATATCTTAGTTTTGTAGTGCTATTCAGTTTATAATGTATCACATAACATTGCTTTTTGCATAGTTCTTTGACATAGGAGAGGAATGAAATGGTAAGGAAGCCTAGCAAGGGCAGTATTACCAACCGGCCTCCCTAAAGATGCCAAGGCATTCCTGGAGTTGTTTAAGATGTCTAGCTCACTAAGTATTGTAATGTTGCTAAGACATTTCCTTTAGTTCTATACCTGGGTATTTTGTGGGGACACTGCATTTTCAGTGTACAGCCCTGGCTGGTCTGTATCTTATGATGTAGACCAAACTGGTCTTAAGATGAGTGCTAATGTGCCTGGTTTTGCAAATCTCTCTTTAAACACATTTGTTAGTTGGAATCCTACAAATTAATTTTCTTTCCTTTAAATTTTTTTTTTGAGACAGGATCTTTCTTTCTTTCTTTCTTTCTTTCTTTCTTTCTTTCTTTCTTTCTTTCTTTCTTTCTTTCTTTCTTTCTTTCTTTCTTTCTTTCTTTCTTTCTTTCAGACAGGATTTCTCTGTTTAGACCTGGCTGTTCTGGAATTTACTGTGTAGACCAGGCTGGCCTCAAACTCAGAGCTCCCCCCCTCCCACCTCTGCCTCCCGAGTGCTGGGTTTAAAGGCATGCACCACCACTGCCCAGCTAGTTTTGTTTTTTTCTTTCTTTTTTTTCTCTTTTAATTTTGAGGTTTTATTTTTATTTTATGCCTTTGAGTGTTTGCCTAAATGTATATCTATGCATTATTTCCATGCAGTGCCCTCAGAGGCCAGGAGAGGGCATTAAATCCCCTGGAATTAGAGTTACAGATTGTTTCTCTGCCTTGTGGATGCTAGGGATCAAACTCTGGCTCTGAAGAGCAGCCAGCTCTTAGCTAGCCACTGAGTCATCTCTCTGAGCCCTCACTGTTTTGGTTTTTAAAAAGAGACAGTCTCACTGGTACCAAGACTAACCTCCAACTAACTAAGCATAACAATTTTTGCAATTACTATTTTGCTTGTAAAATTTTTTATAAACTACTAGAAAGAAGACAGAAAAATAGCATTTATAATTCTAGCTCTCAAAAATATTACGGTTAGCCAAGCAGTTATGGCATATGCCTTTAATCCCAGCACTTGGGAGGCAGAGGCAGGCAGATTTCTGAGTTCCAGGCCAGCCAGGGCTATACAGAGAAACCCTGTCTCAAAAAAGACAAAAAAAAAAAAGAAAAAAGAAAAAAAAGAAAAAAAAAAAGAGTATCATGAATGTTAAGCAAGCAGTTTATCATCTGAACTATATCCACAGCTGATACTTTTTGTAATCTGTTATTTTTGTGACAAGCCTTTCAAGTTTGTAGATATAGATCCAGGTTGATTTCTATTTTATTTTTCTAGTAGCTCAACATTGTACAGTTGGTTCTCTTTGGGGAGGGGCCTGGTAGTGAACCCTTGTTGTGATGTTCATGCTTTGGCAGATAGCCTTGGATAGAGCTTTGCAAATGGTTTTAACACCTCAGACCTTAGAGCTGTGTAGAGAGCAGTGCAGCTCTTTTTCTGATTCAGCTTTTTTTCTAAGTGGAGTGGATTAGTAGCTTTTAGCTTATTTCTTGTTTTACCTTCATTGTTCCTATTTCTTTCGTGTGTCAGGTGAGATTACATTGATAAAAAATGAACTCCATGATGATATAGCATATTTAATTGATTTTAATATGTTTGGTTTTGGAAATTATATTAAAGTAATCAAATATTGTGAGTTTTGTGCACTGGGTGCTTGTCAGTTTTAAATGGCATGTTGAAACTGTATTGAACATTAATATAGAGAAAGTGGAAATGAGAACAACTTTTCATTTTTTAATGTGAAATCAGTGTTGCCATGGTTTTAAATTGGTAGGTAATGCTGTTTGGAGGAGCTAGTTATGGAAAGGTTACATAGGCTGTGAAAATATTTTTCTATTTTAAGAAAAAACCTTTTTGGGTTATGGTAATTAATAAGTGCACATGGAAGTTAAGAATGCTTTTTTTCTTTTCGAGGCTCTGTCACTGTGTAGTCTGGGCTAGTCTCAAACTCAGGGCTTTCTGTTCTCATCTTCCGGAATGCTGAGGTTGCAGGTGTGTGTTACCTACCACTCCTGGCAAGAGTGCTGCTGTATCTGGAAAGTTGTGAACCATGGAAGGAACGGGTGAGGAAGTTAAGCTGGGGAATAGATTGTGTTCTAAATTTGTTGTAAATTTGCTCATTAGTGTTCTTTCTGAGTAGGTGGCAGGAGTTTTTGAAGTACTTAGTTGTTTTGTCCTATAAGTGTGGATGACCCAGGATTTATGCTTTGGCTTTAGATAGTTACATAGTGACTCACAGAAGACCCCTGGCGTGAGCTGAGGCACAGAGCAGTAGATTCTGTGTAGTCACAGCTGACTCTAAGGGCAGCCACTACAGTGCATGGTGTGGCACGCTTGAGACTTTATCAGGGTGTAGTTCCCTCCTGTGCACAGCGCTGGCATGGTTGCCCTGGGCTTTGTTAATCCTTTAGGTTTCCCTCCTGTGTTCTAAGCCCTCTGCGTTTGGTTTCAGTGGTCTCATGTGAAAAGGCAGAAAAGCCTTTCCCTCAGACTTTGGTCAAGAAACCACCTTTTATTTTTTTCTTAAATTAAGAAAATGAAACAAGTGTGAATGTTTTAAATAGGAACCAGTTCTGGATATTGATAGCACTGCTTGGTGCAAGTGCTCCTGTATTTGAAAACATCACTTCCTTACCTTTTCTGTTCTTGCTTTCAGTTTCTCTTTTTGGTTGTCATGTTAATTTCACACAGCCTGTTCTTTCACCCTGTGACTTCTGTCTATAAACACTCTTTGTGGAACTAGGTCTGGTGGCACACACCTTTAATCCCAGCACTTGGGAGGCAGAGGCAGGCAGATCTCTTGAGTTTGAGGCCAGCCTGGTCTACAGAGCAAGTTCCAGAACAGGCAGAGTTACGGTGAAAAACACTGTCTGACCCACCCCTTGCTCTCCCCACCTCCCAATAAAATCCCACAAAAAGTTCAGTGAACAAAACAAAAAATAAAAAGTCTTCAGTAGCTTTGCCTTTAACAGTCAGTCTTAGCTGGTTTGATACTCAGGGCTCTCTCCAGTTTGACTGCAGACCATTTTGTGTGTCTTGAACTTTCTTGGCTGTAGCAGAAAGGTCTGTGGCTTGAAGAGCAGAGTTACTCATTTGCTCTGTTACTGACTATGTTCTGTCCTAGTAGATGTGTACTATCTTTCAGCTTAACAAATGATGTTACTGTTTGTTCTTGTTGGGAACCAGGGTGATGCCCATGTCTGCTATGGCAGTCTTAAGTTGGAAGTGTTTCTGAACAGTGTCATGTCTTTACTCTTTCCATGCTGTTTCTTAGATTAACTTGGAGAGTTTGTCCAGGATAATGTTTTTGGATGTGGACCAAGCCTGTACCTGTTGGGTATCTTGGAACTGGGGTAGTGGGTGGGTGGTTGTTAAGCACCATATATAACATTTGAGTTACTCATTGACTTTAGCCCTGACTGGTGCAAAAGGAAAGCAAAAAGTTCTTAAGTATTTGTTTATGATGTCTTGAAACTGTGTTTTGCTGTGTATCCCAGGCTGCCCATGAACTGATAGTAATCTTGCCTCATTTTTCCACTTGCTGGGACTACAAGACTGGATGGAGTGTTTGATACTTTGTTATGCTGCTGTTGAAAGTAATTACCACCCCTCCCTCCACCCCACCTCTTGGTTCTGAGAATCAAATCCAGGGTCTTGTGCCTGCTTAAGCTCGTGGTCTACTATTGAGCTGTTTATTTAGCTGTACCACATTTAGTGTAACTAGTCCAGTATTAGTGTTGGGGTTGGATTTGAAGATAGATGTGACAGGGCCAGGCAATAGAGGTATGCATACCTTCAATTCCTCTGGAGGCAGAGACAGGCAGATCTCTTGGGGTTAAGACAACCTGATCTACAGAGTGAGTTCCAGCATGACAAGAGTTATACACAGAGAAATCCTGTCTTGAAAAACAAAACAACAAAAAAGTAGATGTATGAATGTAACAGATAAGGGTGTTGGCTTAGGGAAAAATGGACTGTGGCCTTATGAAGTTCTGGTAGTGCACAACAAAGCACTTCTGCATTTGAGTTTCTGAATGTGAGCAAGTTTGTTTCTAGTTTCATGACACAGTGCTTAAAATAGAACTTAGCTAACTTGTACTTATATGGTGAATTTAAGGTGTTTTCCTAAAAAAATTGTCACATGGATCTTATTATTAAGGATTAGAAAAGTTTCAGAGTTAAATATGTAGTTTTGTTTTTAACATTTTAAATCTCTCCAAAGGTTATTTATTTTTCCTGTTTTTAAGGTACTTTATTTATATCATAATATCTTTTTAATTGACATCATGTACTTGCACATATGTATGAGGTAAATGCTTTTCCAGTACTTTAAAATCATTGTGGCTGGGATGGTGACTCCTTTGATCACTAGCACTCAGGTAACTGGGGCAGCTGGAGGGCCAGTCTGGTTTACATATGTAGTGACTTCCAGACCAGCTAGGAGTACATGAGACCCTGTCTTGAAATGAGAGAGAGGGGTGGGGGGAAAGGGAGAGAGAGAGAGAGAGAGAGAGAGAGAGAGAGAGAGAGAGAGAGAGAGAGAGAGATTGATTGATTGATTGATTGATTGATTATTGTAGATTCCAGGCTTCTACAAGTTACCCAAAGAAGGAATGAGGAGGAGTTTTCAGGGTTCTTGACACTGGCTAGACAGAGGCAGTGGCTGAGCAGCCCGAGGGTTACTGTGGCTCCTGATTTCAGAGGTTTCAGCCCATGTTTGTTCCATTACTGTAGGCTAAATGTCATGGTGGCAGGAGCTTAAGGAGAGCCACCAGAGAGGAGGGGACCAGGGACAAGGCACCGTTCAAAAGCACTCCCTGGTGACTGACGTCCTCTATCAGGGCCCCACTCTTAAGGTTTCTTCCACTGGTTTCTAAAATAGTACTGCTGTTGGAGACCAACTTCTGACCCACACGAGCCTGTGGGGACACTCATATTAAATCATAACATTTCATGCTTAGAACTTGGATTATAGTGTAGTAGCTAGGGTTTGTTTATTATTCACAAAGTGTCTCACATTCTTCCATTCATTTATGTGTTTTGAATGTGAGGTACTAGACTATTGGCTTGAGTGTATATATGATTACTTAAGCAGAAAATGTATGTTTTATGAGTGTAAGTGCAATGCATCAACTATTACTATCACAGGGATTGTTTCTCAAACTCCTGGTGTTTCCCTGGGTATCTCTAGGTCAAAACCATTTTTCTAGTACCAGTAGGACATTGTTTGGTATGCTGACAATTATAACATCAGTGGTGAATAAAGCCATTGTGATTTTCCAGATCCCTGCTGTGGTGTGACTGAATTATACCAGTGGTGTAGCCTCTATCATCAGACTTTTGGAATTGAAATAGATACATGCTTTAAAATAAAACAAGCTGGGCAGGTTATGTGGCTGGATGGTAGAGTGTTTGCCTAGTTTACCTGAGGTCCTCAATATGATTCTCAACACACACACACACACACACACACACACACACACACACACACACTCTTTTTCTCCCTCTCTTTTTATTTCTTTTTTTCTCTCTCAAGCAAGTAAAAGTGCACACACATGGTGTGGGAAGGCAGGAAGACTGACTGGTTACATTTAATGTCCTTGATGAAGGAATAAAAGTTAGTGGTTTGTTATTGAGTCCGTCTTAGCTTACCTTTTAGAGCATGTTGTTTGAAGTGCTTCTCCTGATAGCAGGCCTGATGATTAGCTCAGACAAGAGCTTTGTGCAGTTGTTGAGCAGCAAACTAAACTAGCTGCCTTTCTAAGTAGAACACTATTTTTACTTGAAATAATTGCTTGGCAAAGTATGGTTATACAGAACGGGGTGGTATTTGGCATACATTTTCTTGAAAATAAAGTAAGCCTGTCACTACAAGGAAAACAACTGACAGTATTCATTGCTAATGATAAAATTTAAGCTTTCAAGGGGAAATTGAATTTTGGAAAACTACTGCACTTGCCACTAAGAGTTTGACAGATTGCACACTTGACTCCTTTGATGCAATTGGTGTGATATGAGTAAGTGAGCTATGCTTTAGACAGTAGTGAGCTGCATCACTGTTTGAAGAAGTGTGGAACTTGGCAAATTGTCCATGTTTTGACATGAGATTTCATGTAGCCTAGGCTGGTTTTGGACTGTGGATATAGCTCTGCCTCTTTCAAGTGCTAGAATTTTAGGTGTGGAGCCACCATGCTCAGCTGAACTCAACATTATATTATTTTTTTAAAATAACCAGTGCATGATTTTATAAAGTCATGTATGAGAAAAAAAGATCAATTGGAATAGAGATTAGACCAATGAATTTTGTTTGTTAAGATAGGATTTCATGTAGTCCTATCTGGTTTTAAATTAGTTTTTGTTGTTGTTTTGAGAAAGGGTCTCAGGGATCCCAGGCTAGCCTCAAGTTTTCTATGTACCTAAAATGACCTTGAACTTGTGATCTTTCTGTGTCCACTTTTAAAGTGTTAGGATTATAGACATATACCACATTGTTTGTTTTTTGTAGTGCTAGAAATTGAACTCAGGGCTTCCCAGGGTTTCCTGCTAGATAAACACTCTACTAAATGAAACTATAGCCCAGGCACTGACCTTCGACCTCCTTTTCTCCTCTTTGCTCCTACCAAATGCTGGTATTACAAATGTGTACCACCATGGTTTGAAATGACTTTGGTTTTTTGAGACAGAGTTTCTTTGTATTGCCCTGGCTGTCCTGGTTCTTGCCTTGTAGACCAGGTTGGCCTCAAACTTAAAGATTCATCTGCCTCTGTCTCCCATGTGCTGGGATTAAAGGTGTGCACTACCACATCTGACTTTCAAAATGACTTTTAATAAATAACAAATGTTCATTGTTAGGATTTCAGATCTTATATTGGAACAGCCTTTAAGAAATTGCTATTTGGGGGCTGGAGAGATGGCTCAGAAGTTAATAGCACTGGCTGTTCTTTCAGAAAGCCTGGGTTTTACTCCCAGCTAAGCCATCTCTCAATTCTACTCATTGTTGTTGTTATTATTACTATATTATTATTATTATTATTATTATTATTATTATTATTATTATTAGTTTGTTTGCTTGTTTTGAGACAGAATCTCATTATGTAGTCCTAGAACTTGCTGTGTGCTCCAGGCTGGCCTTGAAATCAGAGATATGTCTGCCCAGTATTGGGATTAAAAACATGTCTTGCAAGCTGGGCGTGGTGGCACACGCCTTTAATCCTTTAATCCCAGCACTCAGGAGGCAGAGGCAGGTGGATTTCTGAGTTCAAGG
>NC_034599.1:57859578-57872180 GCF_900095145.1 Mus pahari | reverse complement strand
TTCTGAGTTCAAGGCCAGCCTGGTCTACAAAGTGAGTTCCAGGACAGCCAGGGCTATACAGAGAAACCCTGTCTCAAAAAAAAAAAAAAAAAAAAAAAAAGGTATGTCTCGCTGCACTTGGCTCATTACAGTTTTAAATGATAAATTTAATTTTTAAAAAAATTTTGCTGGATCTGGTGGTGCGTGAGTTCAAGACTAGCCTGAGCTACATATACATAGTAAGACTCTTGTGTCAAACAAAAAGATGTACAAATGAATGCAAGTCTGTGCTAGCTAGTTCTATGTCACCTTGACATGAGCCTAGAGTCATTTTGGAAGAGCAAACCTCAGTTGAGAAAATGCTACCAGTAGATTAGCTTGTAGATGAGCTTGAAGTGCATTTTCTTGATTGATGACTAATGTGAGAGACCCCTGTGCTCACTGTGGGTGGTGCCAACCTTTCATGTTGGGTACTATGGTACTATAAGAAAGCAAGCTGAGCAAGCCATAAGAAACAGGCCAGTAAGCAGCACTCCCCTATGGTCTCTGCATCAGTTCCTACCACCATGTTCCTGCCTTCCTTGAGTTTCTGTTCTGACCTCCCTTAGTGATGGACTGTTAACGCAGGATATAATACAATTAAATAAGAAACCTCTTCCTGGAGTTGCGTTTCAGTCATGGTGTTTATCACTAATAGAAACCCTAATTAAGACAAAATCCAATGTTGTTTTCTGTTTTGATTTGTAATACAGTAGATTTTTCTTTTTCTTTGTAGTCCTGGGGTTCAAACCCAGGGCCTCTTCTGTGAGAGGCAGAGTTCTTCCATTGAGCTTCAGCTCCAACCCTAGTAACTTAGTTTTGATAGATTCAACACAAAGGGGAAGAGCTATCCTCCATTTTCTTTCTTTCCTTTTTCTTTCTTTCTTTCTTTCTTTCTTTCTTTCTTTCTTTCTTTCTTTCTTTCTTTCATTTTTTCCTTCCTTCCTTCCTTCCTTCCTTCCTTCCTTCCTTCCTTCCTTCTTTTTTAGTATAAAATAGAGTTTATTCAGGGCATAGGGAGGGAAGTTAAGAAGGCAGTAGAGGCAGAGAGGTTAGAGGCACTTGGGGAGATGGTTTGGTACTAAAAGTGCTTGCTATGCAAGCATTAGGGCCTGAGTTCAAGTCCCTAAAACCCAGGTTAAAAGCTGGATGCAGCCAGGGGCCTGTGACTCCTGTACTGTGGAGAGTAGTGGTATAAATAAAACAGCTTCTTCAAGATTGAAATATTCCATCCTGTAGGAAAGCTCTTTAATCAGGAAGGTACATTTAAACAACTTCAGGAAGTCCCTGAATCATATTCACTAGGGCCATACCTGTCAGACAGAGGAAAGGCTGAGATTCCTTTTGAGACTAACTGAACAGAACTGCAAAGAAACTCAGACAAGCTGAGCTGCAAAGAAGACTCTGAGACCAGAACAACTGCCTGGGAGGGAAAAAAAAAAAAAAACAAAACAAAACAGTTGAGATGCCTAGAAGTTGTTTAGACTAAAGTCACCTAGAAAAGACACACACCCAACCTTTGTGAGCTGTCATTCATGCGGGGCTGGTCTTGCGGGGCTGGTCTTGGTGATGCAGCTGTTTTTTGAGTTATTTCTGCTCTTGTAGGTACAACCACTCACCCATACTTTACCATACGAGTAAAACTTAGGATTTACCAAGTTGGACTATCTGTACTTTGGTCTGTCTTGGGATCCCTATCTAGAATGAATATGTGTTGTGTTTCCCCAAGGAAAGGTTTGTCATACAACAGCTGGAGACTAGAGGATTACTAGGTCTTAATGGTTGGCATCCTAGCTCTAGATTCAGTGAGGAATAAGACAGATCAGTAGAGCAGGATATTGAGCAGCAGCATCTGGCCCCTGTGAGTACTGGTTATGTACATGATACACATGTACATATGCATATACCTCCCACATATCACACATACACCACACATTCAACACATACTACATAATGTTTTGCATTTAACTATAATTAGAGAAAAGAACATGAAGTTAGTGTAATTAAAACCTGAATTAAATTTTTTTCAGTTGTACACATTATATAAAATGCTAGTTTGTTGATGACTTTTTCATGCATGTATAGCCTCATGCATGTATAGCATGTACTTTGTTTATATGCCCCTCCCTGTCTTGCCCTATAGTTCTACTCCTGCTGTTCCCCTTCCTCGTCTCAGATACTCCTTATACACAAATTGCATGTGTGTACACACCCTGGATTCCACATACAAAAGGAAAGGTGTTTGGTTTGGTTTCACTTTGAGTTTGACTTAACGTGGTGCTTTCCAGTTCCATCCATTTCTTGCTCATGTCATCATTTCTTCTTGTTTATGAGAGAATAAAACTTTATTGTGTATATTCCCAACATTTTCTTTACCCCTTCATCTGTTGATGGACATCTAGGTGATCCAGTGTTGGCTGTTGTGACTAATGCCATAAACATGGCTATGCACATACATACATCTCTGCTTTATGTGACTTAGTTTCTTTGGGTAGATGGACCCAGGAGTGGTTTAGTTGGATGACATGGTAATCTTGTTTTTAAGTTTTTTTCTTTTGTTACTCCTGAACTTAGTCTCAGGAGTAGTACAGACTAATAGGAGCAATGCTAATTAATAACCCTTAATTCCAGACTATTTTTAGAAAGTTAATTCTTGCTGTATGTAGCAACTTTTATATAGAAGTTTGTCTTGACTCTTTTTCTGTACCCATTGTAAGGAAAAATAAGACCTGTTTTTAATTAGCAGCATCATGTGCATGGAAACAATGTCAGTGGGGAAGACTTGTGCAGTTCTTTAGAGTTAAACTGTTGCACGTTCAGTGGTCAATTCTTGTTCAGTACATTTTTTTTTATATATAAGTAAACACCTCATCCTGAATTGGTCAGTGTTTTCCAGAATCGACAGAAAGGAACACGTACAGAGGGCTATGCTGAGCATTTGGTCTAGAAACAGATTTGTTTCCCATTCTCAGTTTAGTGAAATAGCTTCCTTTTTATTCAGACATTTGTTTGCGTATCTGAAGGAATGAGTTGTGTCTGTGTGTGAACCTGGTGGTAAGGACTCAGTGCTGGGAGGTTTATGGCAAGTGCTTTAATTCTGGGATTCCTCTTCTCTCCTAGCCTCTTGCCTCCCTCCTCAATGGGTGGTGGTGGCGGTTGTTGTTTTTTAAATGTCATTTATTTTTAAACTAGTGTAAAAATACCTTTGCTAAGGTAAATTAACTACAATCTATTAATAGCAAAAAAAAAAAAAAAACCTTAAATAACATTGCCTTTCTTTTACTTGTGTATGTTGTAAGGCAGAGTGTCATTGTGTTGTCCAGACTGGCCTCTTGATTTTCCTTGCTCTGCTGAGATTAGGGACATGTTGTATTGTGTTATATACTTGACTGACCATTGAACTAACAGGCACAAGTCCGGGGGTAGGGGTGTGTGTGAGTGTGTGCGCGTGCTAGTATCATGAAATTGGGTGGGTAGGTGTGCTTGCCTATGTGGAGGCTAGCAGTTGATGCTGGGCATCTCCTTGCTTGTTAGACGGTCTGAAGCTGGGGCTTGCTGTGTCAGCAGTATCAGCATGTTGGCTGGGTGGATTTCAAAGCCTTCCCGTTCCCGGCCTCCCTACATTGTAGCAGGTTCAATGTAGGACTTGGGATCTGACTTTGGAGTCTGAGTTCATACCCTTCTAGCTCTGTAAACTCAAGTAAATTCTCTTGGTACTCTGAAGTAGTTCTGATACAGGCTCTTTAGGCTTTTCCTAGTTCTGGAATCCAGAATTTGAGCGACCTCGTGTAACTATAGAATGTGTGTGTTTTCTCTCTCTCTCTCTCTCTCTCTCTCTCTCTCTCTCTCTCTCTCTCTCTCTCTCTCTCTCCCCCTGCGTCTCTCACACTCCCCCCTCCTCTCCCCTTCCCTCCCCACCTCCCACCTCTGTGTGTGTCAAAAGTTCATCTCTGTTTAGGCTTCTTAATAGGTCTCCATGTATGNATTCTCTTGGTACTCTGAAGTAGTTCTGATACAGGCTCTTTAGGCTTTTCCTAGTTCTGGAATCCAGAATTTGAGCGACCTCGTGTAACTATAGATCGGGTCTCTCTTCTCTCTCTCTCTCTCTCCCTCCCTCTCCCTCCCTCCCTCCCTCCCTTCCTCTCTCCCCTCTCCCCCTTCTCTCCCCCTCCCCCCTCCTCTCCCCTTCCCTCCCCACCTCCCACCTCTGTGTGTGTCAAAAGTTCATCTCTGTTTAGGCTTCTTAATAGGTCTCCATGTATGTTTGTGCACTTCCTGTCTGCCTGGTGCCCTTGGAGCCCAGAAGAGGGCATCAGATCACCTGGAACTGTAGTCACAGACAGCTGGGAGCTACCATGTAGGTACTTACATGGCGAATTGACCCCAGGTCCTCTGGAAAAACAGCTATTGCTCTTAACCACTGAGCCATTTCTTCAGCTCCTGACAGTACTGATTTTTCAAAGACCTACCTATAGGCTGAATACAGAACACAACTCCTAAGTTTCTCTTAGACTTCCTGCTTCCTTTGTCGCACTTCCTTACCTTTCACACAGATAAACAGCTCCTGCTGGTGGGTATGACTTTAGCTAGAAGCCTAGTTGTTTAAGCTTACCCTACTAAAGGTTACTTCAATAAGGTCCCAAGCCCTGCTTTTATAACATTCCATGGCCACCCATGTTCTTATCCCACTGCCTCCTTATTTTGTTGTCTCATTTCTGTAGCTCCCCTTCAGCATTCCCTCCTACCATTCCTGAGTCTGTCCTGGGTGACACTGTCCTGGCTAAGCTTTGTGCTAAGTAAGACCCTGGTGTTGGTTAGGGGTAAGGAACTCTGGACTCAGGAGGCTTGGGGTCAGGCAACAGCATTTTACAGTCAGACGTCAATTTTTTAAGACTTATTTATTTGTTTAATATATATGAGGACACTATAGCTGTATAGATGGTTGTGAGCCATCATATGGTTGCTGGAAATTGATCTCAGGACCTCTGCTCCCTCTGGCCCCACTCACTTCGGCTCCGCTCACTCCAGCCCCGCTCGCTCCAGCCTAAAGATTTATTTTATTTATTATTATATGTAAGTACACTGTAGCTGTCTTTAGACACACCAGAAGAGGGCGTCAGATCTCATTACAGATGGTTGTGAGCCACCATGTAGTTGCTGGGATTTGAACTCAGATCTTCAGAAGAGCAGTCAATGCTCTTACCCACTAAGCCAATCTCACAGCCCCAGACCTCAAATTTAGCGTCAGTTTTCTTATACATAGGGTAGAAATTACTATCAGTTTGTATTGTGGGTTCAAATTTGTGCTAAGAAAAGAAATCATGTTTACTAGTACATATGTTGCAGGCACATTTAGACATTTAACATACATATATATTATTATTTTAAAGATTTATTAACTTTTATGTGTATTGATGCTCTGTTTAAATGTCTCTGTGAGGGTCTCGGATCCTCTCGAACTGGAATTACATACAGTTGTGATCTCCCACATTGGGGCTGGGAATTGAACTTGGGTTCTCTGGAAGAGCAGCCAGTGTTCCCAACCACTGAACCACCTCTCTAGCACCACATTTTATTATTTTGATTCACCTGAGTCAGTAACAAAACTGTAATTGAAAATGTTTCTAAGATTAAACGACTATACTGATTATATGAACTATTTCCCAAGAGCATAGTTCATTTAATAGTTAGAACAGTATAGAATTTTGCATTTAAGGAATCGTTGAACAAGTATAATTATCACCCTCTTCCTTGTTTGTTTGTTTTCTTTAAAAAAAGATTTTGAGACAGTCTTACTTTGTGGTCTGTCCTAGTCTCCCAAGTGCTAGAATTGTGCCACTACTCCTGGCAATCGCGTGCGTGTGTGTGTGTGTGTGTGTGTGTGTGTGTGTGTGTGTCTGTCTGTCTGTCTGTCTGTCTGTCTGTCTGTCTGTCTATACTTGCCCGGTAGCCAGCATGTGGAGGTTGGAGGACAACTATAGTTGTTGGTTTTCTTCTACTTAGTGAGATCCAGAGATTAAACAGGTAGTGAGGTTTGGCAGCAAGGGCTTTTACCCTGAGTCATCTCAGCAGCACTCACAGTCCTCCCTTTAAAAGTGGAAGTGTACCTCCCAAATTATCATTTGATAAATTAGCATCTAGTCAGTATGAAAACACAAATCTTATGCATAGTATTAACATCCTGGCATGCTGTAGGTGTTGGATTAGCATAGAATATCCTCGTGCTCATCTCTTGCTCATTCCTAAGCTTACCTTTGTGTATGGAGTAGGTAGGTGCCTGACCATCCGTGGAAGAAGCGTTTATAGCACATCTACATGCAGAGCAGTCTTTTCCTTAAATAAGAACCATATTTTCTTGTCTCTGCACATGAAGTTGGTCAATGTGTTAGTGTTTTAAATTCTAGAATTTTAAATTAAACTAAACTTAATACTGTGTCTAAATTTTTAAAACAGTCTGAGTTAGATTTGTTATTTTTAGTATTCATGTTAACAAGAAGGAGCTTTTTGAAGCCTATAGCCATATGTTTCATGGAATGTGGTAGGACATAGATGGGGATGACGTGTAAATCATCTATCAAAAAGGGAAACCATGGTAACCCTTTCACAATGTTAAGTTTGTACATTGCTTGAAGGAAAATGGCATCTCTGTTTACATATAATCACAATATTTTGTCATCTTTCGAGAGCATAGTGTAATCAGTATGATGGGCTGGAGGCTGAGAGATGAAGGTGCTAGCGGGAGGGCCAATGCTGCAGATCACTTTCCAGTTGTCTTGTGTTGAGAAATAAATAACAGATGAGATACTGGAAGGGAGATGATCATGGAGAGGGATACCCCCAACCTGATTTACTACTTTGACTAGAAACTGTCTGACTAGGTTTTCTGGTTGAACTAGGTGTTGTTGACAAATGGCTAATCTCCCAGTTGGTTATTAACTGTTTTGTGTTTTTATTTCTATCTTTATTTTCCTTTATTTTCCTTTCCTTTCCTTTCCTTTCCTTTCCTTTCCTTTCCTTTCCTTTCCTGTTTGTTGTTTGTTTGTTTTGAAAGACTATACTTTTTTGTAGCCAAGGCTACTCTGGAACTTACTATGTAGTGGCCTAGTCTGGCCTCACAGCAGTTATCCTGCCTCAGGTTTTAGGCTTACAGACATGAGCTATTGTACCCAGCTTATGAACTATTTTTAATGGGAATAATCAGAAATGGTCCAGAATTAAGAATTTTAGTTTCACTGAAGAATCTGACTTTAAAAAATAATGAATAAAATATTTTTATTTTACTATTCTTTTATTAATGTATCTAATTTCTTGGGTAGAGGAAGAGAAGGCCAGAACTCTCACTTCGCATCCTAGCAGGCCTGCACTTTACTCTGTAGACCAGACAGGACTGGAACTTACTTTGTAGATAACAGACCTCCATCAGTCCCCTTGCCTTTCCTGAATGCTGGATTAAAGGCATGAGTCACCATGCCTGGCTTTAATGCATATAATTGTAGAACTTTAGATTTATATAGAAAATAATGTTATATCTGAAATATGACATCATTATCTGTTTATTTTGTCTGTTAAGAATTCACTCTAGTTTATACTTGGTTGTATAGTGATAGTAGATAAGACTCCCAATGCAGAGTCTGCTTTCTGACTGACCTGAAACCATCACAGCAGGAAGTGAATGGGAGAGATTGTGTTTAGCTGCAGGGACCTTATTCTTGCTCACAATGTGGATACTACTTTTGTTTTGTTTTGTTTTGTTTTAAGATTTACTTATTTAAATGAGTACACTGTAGCTGTCTTCAGACACACCAGAAGAGGGCATCAGATCTCATTGAGATGATTGTGAACCACCATGGGGTTGCTGGGAATTGAACTCTGGACCTCTGGAAAAGCACTCAGTGCTCTTAACCGCTGAGCCATCTTTCCAGCTCCCAACACAAGTTTTAATAAGGAAGATCATAGCTAATGAGAATATAAAACTGGTATTTTCTATTTAATTGCCAAATGTACTTCCCCTTGTGTAGTTGGGAATAGGTGTGGGATGTGTGTTTGTGTGTGTGTGTGTGTGTGTGTGTGTGTGTATAAGTTTTATGTATCTACAAAGGAGGTTGAGGGTCTTGGGAATGACAAACATTCCATTCCTCAGTATAATTCCCTGAGGACACCTAATCTTTTTTGGAGGGGGGGTGGGGGGGCGGGAAGCTTAGGATCTAAATGGCAGGCTGTGAGAAAGAGAACAAAAAAACACAGAAGGAAGACTTGTTAGAAACCCTCCAGGACATGCATCTCTAAGTGTAAAAGCTTGACAGTTACTAGCCCAGGCAGAAACTCGCTAAAAATTCTTTGCCAAAGCATGATGCTGTAACATTGAGAACACCTAAAGAGAAAATTGTGCAGGCTTCCAGATGGGAGATTTACAGGTAACCATGAAAGATTAGAGATGAATGGTTCTGGGGCTGTTGTTTGTTTGAGATAATGTCTCCTGGAATACAGGCTGACATCAAACACACAGTTTAGCTGAGGATGACTTTGATCTTCTGATCCTTTGCCTCTACCTCCCCATGTGCTGGGAGGTAGATAGCATAGCATCTAAGGTTTTTTTTGTTTGTTTTTAAATGTTTTTAAAAGATGTATTATATATTATGTGTATATGTGTTCTGCCTCCATTATGTGTACCATGCATGCCTCCTGCCCTCAGAGATGAGAAGAGGTCCTCAGATCCTCTGGAACTGGAGTTAAAGATGGTGGGGAACCACCATGTAAATGCTGGGAACTGAGCCTGGGCACTCTACAAGAGCAGCAAATACTTTTAACTGCCGAGCCTTCTCTTTAGTTCTCTTTAGTTATTGAACCAAACTTGAGGATTGAGTGTGAGGAAGTGTTGATTGTATAATGCAAGGAATAAAAAAGATACCTCCCATGCCCCTCTTTCTCAGAAATCTACTGGAGAAAGAGCCCATTAAGAGAAGCCAAGATAGGAGGAACAGAGACAAGGAAACGGCTCAGTGTGAGATGCAGATGGGAGATCCTGGGAAACATCAAAGGGGAATTCTGTGACCATAACTGCACTGGGTTTGGATCTAACTGTCCACATTGGAGCCTTGGAGCTGGCTACCAGGCAGTGATTTTTAGGAAGAAAGAGTTCTGTAATTCTAGCACTTATGGATTTGAGGTGTAAGAAGATAATGAATTTGAAGCTAGTCTTAGCTATATAGCAAGTTCCCATGCTAGTTTAAGTTATATGGGGAAAATCCTGTCTCAAAAAACAAAACAAGACAATTCAAAAGAAAGCCAAATCAGAAAAAGGAAGTAAAAGATATAAAATAAAACTAGCCAAAGTTAAAACAGCTTTACGTCTTGCAATAGAATACATTGAGAGTAAAGTTTGAATGTGCCGATGAGTTGACAGTAGCTACATAGAATAATAATGAGGCATAAAATGTTATAAAGTATGAAGAGAGCAAAATTATATGAAAAGAGAATACTGGGCTGGTGAGGTGGCTCAGTGGGTAAGAGCACTCGACTGCTCTTCCGAAGGTCCGGAGTTCAAATCCCAGAAACCACATGGTGGCTCATAACCATCCGTAACAAGATCTGATGCCCTCTTCTGGNGTGTCTGAAGACAGCTTTAGTGTTCTTACATATAATAAATAAATAAATCTTTAGAAAAAGAAAAAAGAAAAGAGAATACTTTGGGTTCAGCAGTGAATTTTATTTAGACGTTGTAATGTCTAAATATTAAAAAGCAGAGACAATTGATTCAATCATAAATTATGATGGGGGAGATTGTAGGTGAGGAGATTTGACTGCTAAAACAATTATTTCTTATAACTGGAAGTCAGTAGATACCTGTAAGGAATAATTAACTGTTGTACAGATGGTGAAAACTCCAGAACCAGTAGCTAAAATTAAGAGTGCAGTAAAGAACTCTTCCTTGTGAAACAATTAGGCTATTTAACAATTTGTACATGGGCTAGAAAGATACATCGGTGGTTAAGAACACTTGTTCTTTTAGAGGCCCAGGGTTCAATTCCCATGACCCATGTTAGCTCACAACCATCTGTAACTATTTCCAGTGACCTCTTTTGATCTCCAAGGGACCCGGCATACACGTGGTGCACATACATACATTGAGGCAAAACATTCATGCACATAAAATAAATAACTAAAAATTTTAAAAATAAGTTTTTAAAAATGTGCACGTGGGGCTAGAGGGAGCAGAGTGGCTTAAAAAACTTGCTATTCTTCCAGAGAACCTGTGATTGGTTCCCAGCATCCACATCAGATGGCTTTTAACTGTCTATAACTCCAGTTCCAGGGGATCTGATGACCTTCCCCCATCTGACCTCCTTGGCATCCACATGCAGGTGTACATCACATAAATAAAAACAACATTTTTAAATAGAATGTTAAGGTCATGTATGTATCTGTCTAAAAATGAAATACTTTAGAAAGATCATAGAATACTCTTCTGTGCAGAATATACACATCTCAGCCATGTAATCCCTAGGGTTCTGAGACCTCTTACCATACAAGGACGCCATCAGCAGAATCTCCTAGGTGATTTCTTTCTTTCCACCTTTTTTTTTTTTTTGGTTTTTCGAGGCAGGGTTTCTCTGTGTAGTCCTGGCTGTCCAATTTCTAACAGTCATTGTAGTTAATGTTATCCTCAGTTGTAAGTATTCATTTTGCTGTAGTTTTAACAAATGAAGAATTTTAAGCACATTACAGATTAGAATATGTATCTTTTCAACATCTCAGAAATATTTGAATGATTTGTTTTCCTGTGTGTTGTCAAAACTTCTGCATGGTGAATTAATTCTCTGCAGCCTTTCACTTGAGTGGTGCCTCAGATGGCTGGACCTTTTCTGACCCCTTCTTCAAGTCTTTGAAATACTGTGCTTATTACTGTCTCTAAGAGTATGCAAAAGCTGTTCCCGTAATAGCAAGGAACACCACCTTTCCTTTCACTGTACAAGGTTATCAGGTGCAATTAATGGTAAATTGAGCCCACACACATCTTAGCCATAACTTCTTTTTTTTTTTTTTTTTTTTAAGTTCAAATGAAGAAGCTTGAACTGGAAACTGAAGTAAAGTATGTTTTTAATTGATTCCCACCCCCTAACTAAAAGGCATATGGTTTGTTTCCTCAAATTTTTTCTATTATATTTGAGGTAGAATTAGTTATGGACATTCAACAGATTGTTTTCCTGTGTGAAAAATGATGATAATAAATCAAATCTCTTTTTAAAAGTTGAAACTAGGAACCTTGACTTGTTGATAGCAACTGTCTTTTGAGTGTGTATATGTAAGTATTATTTTAATGGTTGCTATTGTTTGCTTTGCCTTTTTTGAGGCAGTCAAAATGTAATTGACAGCTGTCAGGTTTATTTTGTCATTTAACTTTTTTTTGATCCTTCAAGCAAAAGATTTTTATTTTATGTAAACTGTCAGTGACAATGCATAGAAATACAGTAATACAGCTGTGTTACATTTAGTCTTTTTTTTCCAACTTTTTTTATTAGATATATTATTTACATTTCAAATGCTATCCCGAAAGTTCCCTATACCTCCTCCCCCCGCTACATTTAGTCTTATACTCACAATTAAGGACAGAAGCTACCATCATTGAAATTTGTGATAATTATTGAATTGCTGTTTTTGTTTGTGGCTTAGAGAATAGAATTGAATTAAAAGAAGTTATTTCTCTCTAAAATTTCATGCTGTTTTCCCCTCCCTACCCGTTTTAGAACAAATACATTTTGCCTGTGTGATAACCACTGGCTAGTGTTAGTTGACAGAATCTAGAATCATCTGGAGATGAGCCTCTGGACATCCCTGTGAGGGAGTGTCTCGGTTTTGTTAATCAGTGTGGGAAGACCTGCCCACTGTGGGCAATACCATTCCCTGGCTGTTACTAGCAACTGTGAGTTCTGGATTTTATAAATGGAGAAAAGGGGCTGAGTAGCATGAATGCGTTCATTGCTCTGTTTTCAGTTTAGAATGTGATGTGGTCAGCTTCTTTATGCTCCTCTCAAAGTCACTTCCCCACCATGATGAACTTTATCCTTGAATTTTGAGCCAATACTGTCCCCTTCCTCTTAAGTTGCTTTTATCACGAGGCTGGGGGTAGGGGAAGAACATTAAGACAGTGTGTTGTTTGAGACTGTCCCCTATAGGCCCTGATGGTGCGATACTTGGTCACCTGTTGGTGGCACTGTTTGGACAGGTTTAGGACATGTGACCTTGCTGGAAGGGCCCTATCACTGGAGGTGGACTTTGAGAGTTTAAAGCCTCATCCCATTCCGAGTTTGCTCTCTCTGCTTCCTGTTTGCTGTTTGAGTGGTGAGCTCTCCTCTGTTCCTGCTGCCTATAGTCAGAAGTCCCTGCCATGATGGATCCATAGGGAACTATAAGTTTAAATAAACCCTTCTTCCTGTAAGTTGTCTTGTTCATGGTTTATCACAGCAACACAAAAGTAAGACCAGCCAATTCCCAATTTGTTTTTAATTACTAATCCTTGATGCTTGATTTTGTTTGTTTGGTTGGTTGGTTTTTTTGTTTTGTTTTGTTTTGTTTTGTTTTGTTTT
>NC_034599.1:57852905-57859563 GCF_900095145.1 Mus pahari | reverse complement strand
GTAGACCAGGCTGGCCTCGAACTCAGAAATCCGCCTGCCTCTGCCTCCCAAGTGCTGGGATTAAAGGCCACCACACCCAGCTTTTATTTATGGTTTGGGTTTGTTTTTTTTTTTTTTTTGATTTTGTTTCTTTAAAAACAGATTATCTTGAAATAAGGATCATTCCTATAGTATTCTCAAGTTAGCCTTAAACTGAAGTTCCTTCTTTTTCAGCCTCTCAAGTACTAGGAGCACAGATGTCCAGCTTAAGTAAATATAAATGTATAAATATAATACATTTCTGGGAATGGGGAGTTGGTGTGTGGTTAAGAGCACTTGATGCAGCTTTTCCAGAGGATCCAAGTTCTGTTTTCAGTGCCCTTCTTGGGCAGCTCACACTACTTACAATTCTTGCCTTGGGATCCAGTATCTTCTTCTGACCTCTGCAGGCTCCTGCACACATGTAGATACACTGATACAGACACACGGACATGCAGACACTCATATATTAGGAGGGTGATATGAGTGTCATGAGGAAAACTTGTAGGAAGTAGTTTATCCATTGTGTGGATGCTGAGGACTGACAAGTAAGTACCTGTAACCACTCTGCTGTGCTGGCTCTATTCTAGTCTCCCTTCTCTTTCCCTTCTTCTCTTGACAGGGTCTTACTGTATAGCCCTGGCTAGCCTGGAACTCTTCTATGTGTAGACCAGGTTGTCTCAAAGAGATCTGCCTTCTAAGTGGTGGGATTACAGATTGTTCCATCATGCCTGACAGTTCTCTTTTTCCAATTATTTTATACCTTTCTTGGATGTTTTAGTGAGTAGGGAAAAGATACCATTGTCGTCCTATTTACAGCCTTTGCTAGTATCCAAAAAGAAAATACCTATATCAAGCTGGCTTAGAACTTAGATCCCCCTCTCTTAGTCTCCCACTTGCTGCTGTTTAAGTTGTTGGCCATTGTGCTCAGCAGTTTGTTTCCAGCATCTGGGATTCATCTTTGTACGCCTCTGTAAAGCACAGGAATTTGGGCATTGATTTGAATGACTTACCACTGTGTACTCCACCTCTATTCCTCCTGGCATGCTTTTCTTGTTCATTCTTTCACTGTCCAAATAGTTGATAATAAACTCTAGTTCTAGATGCAGAAGATAAAATGGTTGCACCCTAGTTCGAGAACAGTTATCAGCCCTGGAAAACCTCTGTCTAGGCAAGGAATTGCCATATGGCTAGAAAAGCCAATGCAACAGGATAATTGTGTACATAAATATCTGAGAAATGGCCAGAAGAGAGAGACAGTAAAACAGTTCCAATCTGCTAGGACAAGCTGGTGAGGCTGGACTTGAAGGTGGGAACAATGGAAGGACTGTTTATCTTTGACTGGCCATCTGTATTGCATCAGAGTATTCACTCATTGGTCACTTTAGGGGGATGTTCTGCTACCTGAAAGGACCCTCTAGTGCAGTGGTTCTCAATCTGTGGGTTGTGGTCCCTTTGGAAGGAAAGGGTAGTTAAATAAATTCTGTGCAAGGGTCATCTAAGACCATTGGAAAACACAGATATTTACGTTACAGTTCATAACAGTAGCAAAATTACAGTTATGAAGTAGCAATGAAAGTGATTTTATGGTGTGTGTGTGTATGGGGGGTCACTACAACATGATGAACTCTGAAAGGGTCCCAACCAATGAGAACCACCGGTCTAATGTGTTAGCCGAGAAAGAAGGTATTTATAATGAGTGGCATGGGAAGGCAGGGAGGCAGTGCAGCCACTGTGTGGTGTTATTTGATATGAGGCCAGAGAATCCAACAGTTAAGGAATAGAGGATTTAATGACTTTAAGCTTGCAGGTGTGTGTCCATCCTGGCATTTCCTGTCAGAGACAGGACTTCCATAAGTAGCAGTGTGGTTTTTGGTTCCCCTTTGTGTTGCTTTAAAATGGGAGGTTCAGATTAGATCTCCATGTTCTTAGAAGGTAGGGGAAGTAGAAAACAGTGTTGAAATAAATTGTGAACACAGGATTAATGAAGGTAAGTAGATTTCTGTTGTGTGGCTTCACCTATTATGGTTGTACAGATGGAATTCCTGATGGCTTAAATGAGAAGTGCAAGCTTTAGCATCTGATGGGACTGCCAGCTAGCTGTATAAGAGGTAAGCCACAGGAAGATAGCAACTGTTCTTGGATTCCAGAGTTAGTATAGAGCAGTACTTGATAATGTGACTGGTTTTGAGGTGGGGTGTCTGTCTGGCTTTAATATACTTTTTCCCCAGAAAGTGGGAATACTCCTGAGGGCACGTTACTCTCTTTGCCATCCACAGTGTCTGCTTCTATTATTATTAAGTGAGAATTATTAAGTGCTTATTGATATCGCTGAGCAGTAAGCTAAAGCAGTAAGCTAAAGCAGTAAGCTAAAGCAAGATGTGGTGCTGGCTCTTTTATAATCAATCTCACATGGAAATCCATAAACTTATACATAGCATTTTTTAAAGTTTCTTTGCTATTAATTAGTTAAACTTTGTTTAAAATAGGATGGTAAATGGGCTGGCATTTAAGAAAACAATATGAAGAAGTGAAATACAAATTTTAAAATTGTAAATTATGGTTTCAGATACTAATATTTTACATTTTACTTTTTTTCTCTAAGCAAATGGTTATGAGCCTTAGAGTTTCTGAACTCCAAGTACTGTTGGGCTACGCTGGGAGGAACAAGCACGGACGCAAACACGAACTTCTTACAAAAGCCCTGCATTTGTTAAAGGCTGGCTGTAGTCCTGCTGTACAAATGAAAATTAAAGAACTCTACAGGAGGCGGTTCCCTCAGAAAATTATGACGCCTGCGGACTTGTCTATCCCCAACGTACATTCAAGTCCTATGCCTCCGACTCTTTCTCCATCCACCATTCCACAGCTCACTTATGATGGTCACCCTGCATCATCCCCACTACTCCCTGTTTCTCTTCTGGGACCTAAACATGAACTGGAACTCCCACATCTCACGTCAGCGCTGCACCCAGTCCATCCGGACATAAAGCTGCAAAAACTACCATTCTATGACCTGTTGGACGAACTGATCAAACCCACCAGTCTAGGTAAGAGTGATGTGGAGCTGCTTGGTCATGCTGTGCTTAGCGCTTTTCTTAGACGTTAAGTTTGACTCCGTTTATGTTTGGTAGTAGTGTCAGGGTGTTAACGAGAATCTTTTGAGTTTAGATTAAGTCAAATATATAAGAGCTGTTATTTAGACAAAAATAAAGAGGTGGGGTGGTTACCAATGGGGTCAGACACAATAAATACTAAGTTTGAAACAAAGATTCACTATATAAACTCTGGCTATCCTCCTGTATATTTCAGTATATACCAAGCTGTCCTTTAACCCACAAAGATCCTCCGGCCTCTGCCTTCTGAGCCATTTGTCCCACCTTACCTGGCTCCTAATTAATGTACAGTAACCCTTATAAAAACAAATTACCAACAGTCTCTAAATTCTGTTCTTAATTTTCAGCGGTAAAACAGACTGACTAGTTTGGATTACTTGAATGTATAAATAGTTTTAATTATCATGAAAGGAAATTTAAGCTTTGATGTTGTAGTTAACTTTCAGCTGCTGTTTTTAAGTGGAGACGTGTTTTAAGCATACACATGTGACATAACATGAATTCATATTCATAGATAATATGAGTGCTAGAAGTTCTGTTACTAGGTTTCCTGTCTTGAGATTTCCTTATCAAGGTATAGAGTTCAACATATTAACCACTTTTAATTGCTGTGATGTCATCTTGCTTTACTAATGTGAAACAAAACTGACATTGTTGTGATTTTTGATGCCTTTGGTGTGATATTCTTTAACAGACTTTTTTGGTTGCTGCTTGTTAGAAATCTGTTTGGGTGGGCTGTGGTGGCGCACACCTTTATCCCAGTACTTGGGAGGCAGAGGCAGGTGGATTTCTGAGTCTACAGAGTGAGTTCCAGGACAGCCAGGGCTACACAGAGAATCCCTGTCTCGAAAAACCAAAAAAAAAAAAAAAAAAAAAAAAAGAAGGAAGGAAGGAAGGAAGGAAGGGAGGGAAAAAGGAAAGGAAAGGAACGGAAAGAAAAGAAGTTGGTGTTTGGCAAATTGTTGCTGCCAATCTATCTCCAGTGGTTTATTTTTGTGCAGTATTTGTGTAAGAACTTTTGTTGGTGTTTGAGGGGAGGTCTCCCTGCTTTTCCTTCCTTGGTGCTAAGATTACATGTGGGAGCTACTGCCTCCAGCTCAGATTTTTTTTTTTATTCTTAAAATGTAAACAAAACTAGTGAATATATAAATAACAGACCATGTGTGCCCCAGAGCCTAAAGTATTTCCTGTCTGCTTCTTATAGAAATGTTTCTTGATTCTTGTCATTAATATTAAACATTTCAGTTTGAGGAATTGCTAGGTATTAAGAAAAAGTTTTGAATACTTTTAGAGAATGTGGGGTGTTGTTTAGGTTGGGGTCTAATTCATCCCATGTTGGCCTGGCATTCCATATGAAGCAGAGTATGACCTTGAATTCTTTTTTTTTTTTTTAAGATTTATTTGTTTTATTTATATGAGTACATTTTAGCTGTCTTCAGATATATCAGAAGAGGCATTCGATCCCATTACAGATGGTCATGAGCCACCATGTGGTTGCTGGGAATTGAACTCAGGACCTCTGGAAGAACAACAGTTAATGCTCTTAACCACAACCACAGAGCCATCTCTCCAGCCTGACCTTGAGTTCTTGATCCTTCTGTTGCTACCTCTACTGGAATTAGGGGCATATGCCATCAGTCTTTTGGAGAAGATTTTTTTGGTTAGGTTTTTAATTTATTCTTTGAGAAATTCGTATGTGTATACAATATATTGGGTCACATCTACCCTCTTCTCCTTCAGCTCTCCTTGGACCCTCCTTAGTATGCCCCTCCTAACTTCAGGTTCTTTTTGTCTTTTTTTTTTTTTTTTTTTTTTTATAATCCACTGAATCTAATTAGTGTTTGTGCATGGTGTGGGGCCATATATGATTTTGAGAGCATTACTGAAATTCTGTCACTGATAGAGGAAGTATTTGGTTTTAGTTACTTTCACAGAATTTCCCAGAATAAATGAAGATACAGAAGGTATTTTCATACATGAATTTTATTATTATATTTGTGTATGTGTCCACTTCTGCATGCACATGTGACAGCTTATTTAGGAGGTTAGAGAGTTGGTTTTCTCTACCATGCACATTCTCATGATCAAATTCAGACAGTCAGGCTCGAAGGCAAATGCCCTTACATGCTGAGCCATCTTTCCAGCCTGACAAACAGCATGAACGTTATAATACACCATCTTACTATTTTTTTAAAAATTGACTTTAGAGCTGAGTGGTGATGACACACGCCTTTAATCCCAGCACATAGGAGGCAGAGGCAGGCAGATCTCTTGAGTTCAACACCAGCCTGGTTTATGACCAAGTTCCAGGACAGCCAAGGGCTATACAGAGAAATCCTCTGTCCAAAAAAAATTAACCAAACAAAAAATGTTTTTAGATTTATTTTATTATATGTGTTTAATTGTTTTGCCTGTTCATGGGTGCCTAGTGTTGTGGGGGTCAGAAGAAGCCATTAGATCCCCATTAGGAACTGGAGTTACTGGTTATGAGGTACCTTGTGCATGCTGGGAATTGAACCCAGGTCCTCTGTAAAAGCAGCCAGTGCTCTTAACTGCTGAACCATCTCTACAACTCCATTTTATTATTTTTTAAATTTATTTAATTTTATTTTGTATGCATCAATGAGGGGGTGTCAGATCCCCTGGAACTGGAGTTACAGACAGTTGTGAGCTGCCATGTGGTTCCTGGGCATTGAACTCTAGGTCCTCTGGAAGACCAGCTAGTGCTCTTAACTGCTAAGCCACCTCTCCAGCCCCTGATCCCCATTTTATCCTTAAAATGACTGAAACAAGAAAGAATCTACCTAATGCATATAAAGCTTGTGTGTGTTCATTGGAAAATAAAGTTTGTATCTAGGAAGCCACATGGACAAGGAGAAAATTGACTCATAAGAGTTGTTCTTTGACCTCCACATGTGTGTGCTACCTGTATCCCATAAATAAATAATTTTTTGTTTAAAAAATATCAACAGTGAATTATATATAACAGACCATGTGTGCCTGCATAGCCTAAAGTATTTGCTGTTTGGCTCTTTTAGGAGATAGTTTGTAGATTCTTGTCATAAATCACTGGGTATTTCAGTTTTGTTGATTGGTGAAACTTGAGAACACATTTTGAGAATTTTTGGACGTTTTCTTTCTTTTTTCTTTTCTTCTTTTAAAACAAACAAACAAACAAACAAACAAGGTCAAACAAGGTCTCATGCATCCCAGACTTGAAACTCCTTGTACATAGCCCAGGCTGTTCTCAGACTTGTAGCAATCCTCATGCCTCCCTCAGCCTCTTAATTCCATCACTACCAGCGTGCAGCACCACAGTCTGAAGTTACTTAGGGACTTTGGTGGGCCCTTTTCCTTTTCCTTTTCCTTTTCCTTTTCCTTTTCCTTTTCCTTTTCCTTTTCCTTTTCCTTTTCCTTTTCCTTTCCCTTTCCCTTTCCCTTTCCCTTTCTCCCTTTCCCTTTTTCTCTTTCCCTTTCCCTTTCCCTTTCCCTTTCCCTTTTTCCCTTTCCCTTTTTCCCTTCCC
>NC_034599.1:57832444-57852839 GCF_900095145.1 Mus pahari | reverse complement strand
TCCCCTTCCCCTTCCCTTTCCCCCTCCCCCTCCCCTTCCCCTTCCCCTTCCTTTTCTTTGAGACAAAGTTTATATATCCTGGCTGACCTGCAATTCACTGTGTAGACCAGGCTTCCACCTGCTTCTTCCTTCCAAATGCTAGTGATGTGTACTAGTGATGGATAAGCATATTTGATTTTCCCCCAGAAAGATATTAAGCAGATAGCTAAAAATTCAGCTTATTATGTAATTATGTAGATGCTGATGACCTTGAACTCTGGATTTTCCTGACTCTACCTCTCAAGTGTCACCAAGCTTTGTTCTTTTATTTGTTTTTACTGTTTTTTTTTTTTTTTAAAGATTTATTTATTTATTTATTTATTATATGTAAGTAACTGTAGCTGTCATCAGAAACTCCAGAAGAGGGCGCCAGATCTTGTTATGGATGGTTGTGAGCCACCATGTGGTTGCTGGGATTTGAACTCAGGACCTTCAGAAGAGCAGTCGGGTGCTCTTACCTGCTGAGCCATCTCACCAGCCCTGTTCTTACTGTTTTAAGTGGTCCTCCAAATATCACCCAGAAATGTCTAGTGGTCTGAGTGTGAGAAGTATTCATGTAAGCCATGATGTAACTGGCTCACACCTTTGATCCTAGCCCTTGGTTGGCAGAGACAAGTACCAGAACAGCCAGGGGAGAGCCTGTCTCCAAAAACAACAAGTGTGTAAGATACAAGTGTTAGATGGGCTTTGCTCAGGCAGAGCTCAGTGGTATTGTCAGCTATGAGTTATGGTTGATTAGTTTCCAGAGAGAAACACATAGTACAGAAAACATTAGCACAGAAAATGAGCTTATGTTATGATTAGTTGATATAAAATTTGAGAGCAGAGAGCCAAAAAACCCCTTCCACTAGTACTAGACTAGTTCACTGCTTGAGTGACTTTACAGAGGAAAACTGCTGCAAATAACTATATTTGACTACATATATAATTTGATTCAGATACCAATGACCGACTCCATTGTGTGTGTTTTTTCAATTTCTCATTTCTATCAGAATTAAAGGCAAACTTTTGATTCTGAATCAGAAGTGATCTGTGGAAGCTTGATTGAGTAAGCATTTGTTGTATGTGACTGCTTTAATTAATCTGAAAAGGATTTGATGAGGAGGATTCTGAGTAACCATAAAAATTTTAGGATGAGCAACGTCGTAGGGCTGTGTTTTTCTGGATCCTTTAGTGTTAATAAAAGACAGTATTTCACTTTGTAGCCCTGGTAGACTTTGAACTTGCTATGTAGTCCATACTGGTCTCAAACTCATAAAAATCCTCCAGGGATTAAAGGCATGTGCTAGTATGCCTGGCAAAGATGATTTGTTTTGATTAAATTAAGTGGCTCTATTCATACAGAACTTGCTTTCCTAAATGGTTTTTTTTCCAGAAAAGCTCATTTGTTTTGATCTTAGAAAATCATGTATTTTGAGAAATTAGTTTGTTTTTTTTTAATGCAAACATTAAAATTAAGCCTTTAAACAGCTTGTAGTTGGTTAATTTATCACAGCTGTCACTTGAGTTCAGGATGTGACAATAAATTAAGTTATTCTTTCCTCCTCGTATTTGGCCATAAGCATTGATCTGAGTACAATTTTAAGAATACCCAGTCTGGATGTTGTGACATGTGTTTATAATCCCAAACTTTCACAAACACACTACATAAAAACACACATAAAAATATTTGGGTCATGCCTTAGTTAAGGTTTCCATTGCAGTGAAGAGACACCTTGACCAAGGCAACTCTTTTTTTTTTTTTTTTTTTTTTTTTTTTGGGTGTTTTTGGGTTTTTTTTGTTTTTTGGTTTTTTTTTTTTTTTTTTTTTTTTTTGGCTTTTCGAGACAGGGTTTCTCTGTGTAGCCCTGGCTGTCCTGGAACTCACTTGGTAGACCAGGCTGGCCTCGAACTCAGAAATCCGCCTGCCTCTGCCTCCCGAGTGCTGGGATTAAAGGNCTGCGCCACCAGGCCCCGCTTGCAAGGCAACTCTTGTAAAGAACAATATTTAATCTCGGGTTTATAGCAGCAGGCTTGAGTTTCCTGCTACAGGAGTTCTGAAGATCCTAGCCAATGGGATGGCTGATAAGACAGTTATTAAGCTGTGTTTGTATTGACGCCAGTTCTTATGTAGCACAGTCTAGCCTCCCAAATTCCCTATGCAGAAGAGGTTAGCCTTGAGCTCCTGATCCTCCTGCTTCCTTGGATTATAGGTATGCATTACTATGCTGTGTTTTATACAAAACCCCAACACTTTATGCATTCTAGGCAAACACTCTGTCAACTGAGTTACATCTGCCCCATTGTGGGCTTAAAGTCTTATTTAGAAGCTAGATTAGTAAGTATCCCCTTTAAATTTTTCATTATTGCTGGGTGGTGGTGGTACATGCCTTTAATCTTAGCACTCGGGAGGCAGAGTCAAGGAGGTCTCTGAGTTTGAGCCCAGCCCGGTCTATAGAGTGAGTTCTAAGATAACCAAAGCTACATTCAGAGAAACCTCTCAAAAAACCAAAATAATAATAATAATAATAATAATAATAATAATAATAATAATAATAATTTAATATTTAATTTATTTGATTAATTATTAAATTTATTATCTCAATAATAACAATTTAATATTTATTTAATTATTAAATTTATTATTATTATTATTATTAGCTTTGGGGCCCCCAGGACTGGAATAACAGGTGGTTGTGAGCCACCATATGAGTGCTGGGAATCAAACCTGGGGGCCTTTCTGAAAGAGCAGCCAGTGCTCTTGACTGCTTGAGCCATGCAAGCACCCTCTTTTCTTTTCCCCCTCTTCGTGTGGTATTAAGCTCAGGGCCCTCATGCATGTGAGGAAGGTGACTGCCAGTGAATTGGGTCTGCAGCAGCCTTTTTCTTTTTAAAAGTAGTATTTTCATAGAGATATTTGCAACTGTTTCAGACTTTGGAAGGTATATGAATCATTTATATAAAATCTTCTGGGGGAAGAAAAAAAAAGATTCTTAGCCAGGCCTTGGTAGTACATGCCTTTAATCCCAGCACTAGGGAGGCAGAGGCAGACAGATCTCTGAGTTTGAGGGCAGCCTGATCTACAGAGTGAGTTCCAGGCAGCCAGAGTTACACAGAGAAACCCTGTCTCAAACAAACAAACAAAATTTCTTTGTGTAGGTTGTATAAAAGCATACATTCATATATACACTTGGAGTTTGCTTTAGGGAAATGAAGGCAACAAATGCTCTCCAGCTCCTCAGGAGCTAAGTTGAGCCATCCTATTGGGGTTTGTGCCAGGCAGGCGAGCGAAGCTCCTGCTGTATCTTATGATATCAGCTACTGGTGTTTCTGCCAAGGAGTGCTGACTTCAGATTGTATTTGACAGTTTCCTTCTCATTTTGAATACTTGAGTTTTCTTTTTCTACATGCCTAATAGCCAGTGCCTAGGCATCAAGCAGTGTATTTGTGGACATAGGCCCTGAGCATCGATGGAAAGACATTGGGGGGGGGGGGTGAACCCTCGGGCTCTGCGCAAGCTCTGCTTGAAGCTGAGGGGTGGAGGTACTGTTATCTCTCTAGGTTGGTTTCCTCACTAGAGGCTTTGCTAGGGTTTGGTAGCACTGATCTTCAGGAAAAACTCCAGAGTTTACCTTGCACATCCATGCTTTGTCATCTGCTGCTTCTGACTTCATGTTCAGAGGTATTTATACAGTTGTCTTGAAGCCCGAGGCTGAGGCATTCAGTGTGCTTTAGTAACTGAATATCTGTGTGTTTGGGTGTAATCTTGGGAACTATGGTAGACTTTCTTGGTTAGAAAGGAATTTTGACAGGCAGTAAAGAACTCTCTTATATAGTTGTAAATATGAAATAAAGCCTGTTAAAATTGATAGATAAGAGCTGAGGAGATGGCTCAGGAGTTAGAGCACTGGCTACTCTTTCAGAGGAGTAGGGTTTGATTTCTGGTATCCATATGGCATCTCACAGTTGTGTTTAACTTCAGACTGTGGAGATTCAGTAGTCTCTTCTGGTCTTCACAGGCACCAGGTATGCACAGACATGCATGCAGCCAAAACACCCTTATATATAAAATGCAAATAAAAAATCCTCACATATCTGGAGCTTCATGCTGTACATGATGGTGCAAACTTGTAATTCTGATATTCGGGAGGCACAGGAGAATAAAGAATCTAAGGATATTCTCAGCTATATAGTGAATTTAAATCAATCTGGGCTATATGAGACCCTGGCTTATTAAACAAACAAAAATAAAAAAGAATCAGACACTGAATATATTAATCGTAATATTGAACTATTCTTGCATTCGTGGAGGAGGAACCCTCAATTATGGTATAAAATCCTTTTCATCTTAATAAATTTGAAGTGTGCACATTATTTCTTATGGAAAGCATCTTGGTTGATTGGTGGATTGATTTTGGCTTTTCAGCCCCAGTTAGTCTGGAACTCAATTCAACATAACATAATTTGGCCCCAGACTCATAGCAATCCTTCTGCCATAGCATCCTGAATACAAAGATGTTAGGCATGAATCACCTCATTGAATTGGATAACATTATTTCACAATGTAGCCAAGGGCAGCCTTGGACTCTTTCTTTTTTTTTTTTAAAAAAGATTTATTTATCTATTATTTATTTATTTATTTATTTATTTAACAAGAGGAGATCTTGTTACAGATGGTTGTGAGCCACCATGTGGTTGCTGGGATTTGAACTCCGGACCTTCAGAAGAGCAGTCNGGTGCTCTTACCCACTGAGCCATCTCACCAGCCCCCCTTGGACTCTTTCTTACACCTCCTTCTCTGTACTTCTGAGTGCCAGGATTACAGGTGTATCCCTCAAACCTGGCCTACAATTTATTCTTTTCCACTGATCTGTTTGAGGTGTCATGTTGTGTTTTGCTTTCTTTAGACAGTATCTATTGTAGACCCATCAGGCTTTCCCGTTGTTATGTATTTGAGGCTTGTCTTAGTCAGGGTTGCTATTCCTGCACAAACATCATGACCAAAAAGCTAGTTGAGGAGGAACGGGTTTATTCAGCTTACACTTCCGTACTGCTGTTCATCACCAAAGGAAGTCAGGACTGGAACTCAAGCAGGTCAGAAAGCAGGAGCTGATGCAGAGGCCATGGAGGGATGTTCTTTACTGGCTTGCCTCCCCTGACTTGCTCAGCTTGCTCTCTTACAGAATCCAACACTACCAGCCCAGAGATGGTCCCACCCACAAGGGGCCTCTCCCCATTGATCACTAATTGAGAAAATGCCCCACAGCTGGATCTCATGGAGGCATTTCCCCAACTAAAGTTCCTTTCTCTGTGATAACTCCAGCTGTGTCAAGTTGACACAAAACTAGCCAGTACAAGTCTATTCTTGATACTTCTGAGTGCTGAGAATGAGAGAGTGCTGGAACAGCCAACTTTCACTAACATGGGATCATTATATGTAGTTTTTGTTATTAAAAATATTTGAAGCCAGGCAGTGGTGGCGCACGCCTTTAATCCCAGAACTTGGGAGGCAAAGGCAGGCGGATTTCTGAGTTGGAGGCCAGCCTGGTCTACAGAGTGAGTTCCAGGACATCCAGGACTACACAGAGAAACACTGTCTCAAAAAACCAAGATATATATACATACATACACACACACACACACACACACACATACATATATATATATATGTATCTATATTTAATAATATGCTCCTTTGGTACAAAAACTGACTTTTTTTTCTTTTTTTTCTCTTTTTCTCTTCTCTTTTTTTTTTTCTTCTTGTTTTTTTGTTTTGTTTTGTTTTGTTTTGTTTTAAAAACTGACTTTTTAAAGTGCCATGGTTTATATTACAGTGTTTCATACACATTTTTCTGTTCAATTTTGACCTTCCAAAATCTAAAAGGAGTGACAAGGAAGGTTCTCTAGACCCTGATCTCCACCACCTGTGATGCTTTCAGTTCCTTATGCATCTTCTCCGAGACAGTTCCTACATGTGAAAATGTTTGTCTTATTCTTTTTTAGTGACTACTTCACAATTGAGTGCCTGGGTGATGGGTTTTTTAGATTTGGGTTTTTTTTTTTTCTGATATTTTTTGTTTTCTGACTTTTCACTAGTTTCTTGCAGTTTAAGACAGTGTTACAGAGACTGTTCTGTATGACCCATCTCTAGATAAATAACTATAAACAGCCAATATTTTTATAAGACAATTCCGAGAAATAGACTATATATTAAAAATCTTGGTAGAAGTGTCTAAGTGTCCTCTTAGAGAAAGGTTTGTGTGAATGTTTAATCCCGCTAATTATGTCACAGTTTTTCTCCTAGGCTCTCAGTAATGTCCTTGGATAAAACCTGTTGCTCATTCCTAATTATAGCTACAAATCTATAACCCTTGTAGCTTTAACATGAATGGTTTATCATAAAGATAGAGTTCTTTATATGTTTACATGATTGTTATTTCTTTTTTTTTTTTTAATGAATTGATTGTTAGACATTCTTTTCAATCGGGTTAATTTTCTTCCCCCCTAAATTTAGAATTAAGAAGTTTAGGTGCAAAGAAAAAAAAAAGAAGAAAAAAAAACAAACAAACAAAAAAAAGAAGTTTAGGTGCATGTAGCTTAGTGGGTAGAGTACTTGCCTAGCATGTCTAAAGCCCAGGTTCGATGATCCCCAGGACATCATAAAACTATGGTAGCAGACATCTGTTGTCCCATAAGTTCAAGGCCACCTAGGCTGTATTGCATCTGCCTCAAAAACAAAACAAAACAAAGCAAAACAAGGCAAGATAGAAATCAAGAAGAAAAGTTGAGCTTTGGGTAATATAACCACAACTAATTTTTTCATTTTTTCCCCTTGTGATAAATGACAAAAATACACTATTGTTATTGCTAAGTGCTATTTTTTGGTGTGAATGTATCACATTACTTCTTGAGGCTAATTTGGTGTCTAGTTTTTGGAAATCACAGATGGTAGCTAGTGTTAATATGGATGCATGTTTATTTCCAGATACACACCCACGAGTGCAACTTCTGGGTCATGTGTATATGTATGTTTACACTTTGAGAAAATGTTAGGCCGTTTTCTATAGTGGCAGTGTTTTTCCTATAATACTTTGGCAGACTGGAAACTAAGTAATGACAATCTTGTGCTGTTGTGGGTGCCTCTGGGTCTTTCCCTGCTTGTCACTGAGATTTTTCAGTTAATAACCCTATGTCTTCTGGGATAAACATTGTCCTTCCATTCGTATACCTGTGTTCAGATTTGTTTTGTTTTGTTTTTTTAGAAATTGTATCTTAAGCTAACTTACAAAACTGTTTAAACTTTAACCCCCATTATTTCCCTCTATCCTTGCCAACATACTTAATTATTGTCATTATTTTTAAATTGAACATATTTAAACAGATGTGATGTTCAATATCTTTCCATCTGTGTCCTTTGGGAAATGTCCATGCACATCTTCCATATTTTTAATTGGATTTTTTTTCACTCTTGACTTTTGAGAACTTTGGTTTGTTGTTTTGTTTTTTTTTTTTTTTAAGATTTATTTATTTATTATATGTAAGTACACTGTAGCTGTCTTCAGACACTCCAGAAGACGGCGCAAGATCTTGTTACGGTTGGTTATATGATCTACCATGTGGTTGCTGGGATTTGAACTCCGGACCTTCGGAAGAGCAGTCGGGTGCTCTTATCCACTGAGCCATCTCACCAGCCCGAGAACTTTATGTTTTTAAATGTGCATGCACGTGAATAAATGCGCATGCGTGTGTGTGTGTGTGTGTGTGTGTGTGTGTGTGTGTACTGTTTGGACTTTTGTTTTTTGATTTGTTTCAAGCAGGGTCTCACTGTATAGTCCAGGCTTTCTATTCCCTTTCCTTGCAACTATCTCGGTCTCTGATGTTATAGAGGTCGTTGCCACCACACCTTGGGTGTACGATCCTTTATATCCCAGTCCTTAGAAAAAGAATTTTCAAATATGTACTTCCAATGTATAACTCATTTCCCTTACTCCCAAATGATGTTTATATACAGGTGGGGAGATAACAGAATGTCTTTCATTAACCAGCTTTCAGGAGTTGATTCTCTCCTGTTGTGGTCTCCAGTGATGAACTCTGGTCATAAGACTTGCTCAGTGTTTTAGTTCCAGTTACTATTTGTGATGAAACACTATGACCAAGTTAACTTATAACAGAAAGTATTTAATTGGGAGCTTAATTACAGTTTCAGATTGTTAGTCTGTAAACATGGTGGCAGGCAGGTGGATATTGTGCTGGAGCAGTGGCTGATAGCTCACACATGATCCCACAAGTTGCAGGTATGACTATATAGAGATTGGGTATGGCTCAGGCTTTTGAAACATCAACACCCCCCCCTTCCCGTGACATACCTTATCCAACAAGGCCATACTTCCTAATCCTTTCCATAGTTCTGCTGAATAGGGACCAAGCATTCAAACATAGAGTGAAGGCCATTCTCATTCAGACTCACATGGTCAACAATGACTTTACCTGCTGAGCCATCTTGACGATCCTCTCCTCTTTGTATCTTTAAGCAATCTTTAACAGGGTCTTGATTTCTAGCTAGGCTGGCTCTGAACTTAGGGTTCCTCCTACTTTAACTTCCTATGATTAAAGGCATGTGCTGCCATGTTTAGCTCTTGCTTTACTTTTTTAGTATGTGAAAGCATGTGTGTATGTTACAACTTCTTTTTTTTCCTTATGGTTATATGATATTCTATTGTACGAATTTATTCCCTTATATTTTAGCTAATATGAATATTCATGTACATGTTTTAGCCTGGATATTGTCTTTGTTAATTTTAATTTTATATTACTATGATAACATGACCAAGGCAACTTCTAGGAAACAAAAACAGTTTATTGGAGCTATGGTTTCAGAAGGTTAGTTCATGACCATCATGGCAAGGTGCATGGCCAGCAGGCAGACATGGTGTTGGAGCAGTAGCTGCAAGCATGCATTTTGGTTCACATGCATGAGGCAGGCATAGAGCTATCCGGGAATTGTATAAGCCATACCTCCCAGACTTTCCTACTCAGTTCCACCAACTGGGGAGGAAGCACTCATGTATGAGATTATGGGGCTATTCTCGTTGAATCTAGCACATTTCTCTTATGTATGTTTCTAGGAATCGGAATCAAATTGCTGCTTTATATGGTAACTCTGAATGACATTTGAAGAACTGCTAAACTATTTTCCAGATCATCTATACCATTTTACATTTCCACCAAAACTGCATGCATGTTCACATTACCTTACATCCTTACCAACACTTGTTATTGTGTCTTTTTTTTTTTTTTAGTGGAACTGTCCTAGTGGACAGAGTCACACATTTCTTTATTATAAATAGAAGACTGTAGTCTCTGAAAGTTTGCTTTTAAAACTTAATCCATTTTTATGTTGACTAGTATATTTGGTTTTTGTTTGTTACATTTTTAGGACTTTTTCCTGATTTGTATGACATGAATTATTCTTTCTTCTCTTTGATTTTCCTAGTACTTTGAAACTAATAGTTCTGTTTGTTCAATTTTTGAGACAGTTTTGTCAGGTAGCACTATTTAGCCTCAAGCTATTGATCCATCTTTCCTTAGCCTCCTCAGTACTGGCACTGCAGGTGTGTGCTAACATGCCCTTCATTTGGTACAGGGTCTTTCTTTGTAACCCTGACTAGTCTGACACTGACTTTGTAGTCCTGGGCTGGCCTCATGTTTAAGGTGGTCTTCCTGTCTTTTTCTCCAAGTGCTGGGATTTAAGGTGTCCACAGGTGACCCTGTCTCAAAAAAAACAAAAACAAAAACAAAAACAAAAAACAAGAAATAAAAACAACTACTAAAAAATAGTAGTTCAAAACTATTGGAACTAGTTAAAGTCTACCTGATAGTTACATGGGAATAGAAGCTAATTCTGAAATTTACATAACCAAAGGACAAAGGGCTTGAGCGAGAAGGCCCAGGCCCACAAGCCCTTCATTCCCCCCTCCAGGTCTCTGTCTGCTTCTGCCTGCCTCGCTGCTTTCCTCACTGTGGCAGCACTGCACAGCCTCACGATTCACTGTCTGCAGTTCTTACCCAGCCTCTGTAAGGCCATTTATTCCCGTGTTTGTCCTCGTTGCTCCCCTGCAGTGGTCCTTAACCAGGGCTGGGAGTCCAGACTTCAGCCTGGTCTCCTGCTGCCGCTCACTGCTTACCATTCATGTTGACATCATCCCTGTGGCTTTCCTCATAGCATTTGCTCGACTCCAGGACACACATACTCTGTTCTCCTCCCTTCTTTTTAGTCATTTCTTCCTAGACTCTTTTGTTCCTTCTTTCTGTTTATATTTTTTGGTTTCATCTAATCTCAAAGCTTTAAATGATAATTGAACATGAGAGAGTTTCTTTCAAGTACTTAATTTATATCATGATTCAGTTGTGTGTCTGAAACTGAAAGAACAGAAGTAACCCCTTCCCTTCTTATCATTCCCTTCTTCCCTTCTTACCCTCCCTCCTTCCCTTTATATGAATTCTAACCCATCTTTTCCTCTCTCATTTAAAGACATCTTTATTGTTTGTAGTTTTTGGCTTTGAGTAAGCTCACTCAGGTCTTGGTGTGCTATACATGTATGTAATCTCTAAGGCCCAGTCTCCTTCATTGGTTCAAAAAATTATTGTTGTATTTGATTCTTTAGTCAGACCCCAACTTTATTAGTTAGGCAAGCCTCTTGGCTATATAAGAGGTCTTCTATCTAAACTCTTAACACATCTCAGGACCTTCGCTGCTACTACCCTGATCTGAACCTCCAGTCTCTTTCCTGGATCATTCATCTTTTAGCTGCTTTGCAATACTCTCAAATTTACAATGAGAGTAATTCTTTTAAAATGAGCTAGTTGTAGTATTCTTCTGTTTCTGCACTTGTAGTTAGCCTTGAATCTGTTTGATCATCCCACTCAAGGCTTTATGAGCTGCTTCTTGGGTCTGTTTAATTTGTTCAGGAGAATGGGTCTCCCAGTGCAGCCCAGTTGGTCTTGAACTCTTGATCTTCCTGCTTCAACGCTTCTAAGTAGTTAGAACTGCAGAACTTAATTGTGTTGCAATCAATGACAATTATTCCTTCTAGAACTTGGCTTTAATCACATTGGAGGTCTTGCTAAGAGCTGGCCATGGGCGTTTCCAAATTTGGAGTGTTCTTCTCATAGATATTTACACAACTGCCTCCTTCATCTTCTACTTGAGATATTAATACTTATGTAAAATATTTATACTGAATACACACACACAAAACAGTGGCCATCTTTTAACATCTCTGTGAGTGTGTATAGGTAACGGCTATGGGGCAGTGACTTTGCTTTGTTGACTTGTCACTGATGTATCCCAGTACCTAGCATGATATATTATATATAGTAGATGCTCAGTGTTTGCTGAGTGAATATTTGTGCAATCTTTTGTAATCTCTCTCCTCTGCCTTTCTTCTTGGGTATGGATACCATTTTTAGGCTCTGTGTGGTTCCCAGAGTATCTGGAATCCTTACAGATTCAAATCCAGCAAAAAAAAAAGGAAAACTCATATGTCCCAACATTTGCAGCAGAAATCCTGAGGTTACTATTAAATTGAGTTAACTACCAAGTCTAGTCCTTGACTAGTCATGGGCAAGAGATTGCAGTACACTTTCTGGCCTAGCCTTTGATCATGTATTTTAATTCGGAGTCTGGAGACAAAGCCACAAACAAAATGTCTGTTGCAATAACAGGCTGCTGACAAGTTCCAAGAAATGTCTGCTAGCATGTGTACCAATGTATAAAATGTGGTTTTGGATGCTGACCCCAGTGTGTAACTTGGGTGCTAGTAGGAGCTCTTGAGTCTGCCCACTGGTTTAGAAACTGAATTTCATTGTGATAATGTATGTATTCCATGCGTCTCCAAGCAGGAGATAGTATGAAATACTAAACAGATTCCCAGAATTCCTTCCTCATGAAATCTTTTTTTCCTTCTAAAACATTGCCAGGTGTATTGTGATGTGCTTTACTGTGGAAAATGTTTGTTTTGTTTTTTGTTTTGTTTTGTTTTGTTTTGTTTTTGAAAACGTTTGTTTTTATGCCTGCTAAAATTAGTTAGGAAATTAGAGAAAGTTTTATAGAACAATAAAAATGAAAAGAAGGGCTGGCAAGATGGCTCAGCGGGTGAGAGCACTGACTGCTCTTCCAAAGGTCCTGAGTTCAAATCCCAGTAACCTCATAGTGGCTCACAGCCATCCATAATGAGATCTGATGCCCTCTTCTGGTGTGTCTGAAGACAGCTACAGTATACTTATATAATAATAAGTACACTGTACTTGTATAATAATAAATCTTTTGGACCAGAGTGAGCAGGGACTGAATAAGCGGAATTGTCCGGAGCAAGCGGGATTGACCAGAGAGAGCAGAGGTCCTAAAATTAAATTCCCAACAACCACATGAAGGCTCACAACCATCTGTACAGTTACAGTGTACTCACATAAAACAAATAAATAAATCTCTTTAAAAAATGAAAAAAAAATATTTCCAGATGTGTACCTATTTCAAGAAAAAATATATATACTCAAGAAGAAATCATTCAGATTTTGTGATGGACTAAAAATTTTATGGAGACTTTTTTTTTAACATTGCAATTATACTTAGTGAGTAAATAAACCAAGAAGAGATTTTTGTAACAAATGACTCCATTCCTCATTGTCAGCATTTCATATGAAGGACAACTGGAAACAGTGCATGGGCGGAGGAGTCTTGGCCAGAGAGCTCTTACAGGGCATGGCTCCGTTTGCTACCCACCAGTTTCTAGATGACCTCATGCACGTCATCCCCATCCCAGGTGCTGATGTGCCTCTTCAGTGAGACTTTTGCTTCCATTTTTCTCACTGAGAAAATGGAACTAATCAAAATCCTATCTCTTCGTGTGTGTGTGTGTGTGTGTGTGTGTGTGTGTATAAAATATATTATTTTACATTTAACTAACCTAGTGTGTGTGTCTAAGTCGGAGGACAACTTATGGGAGTTAATTTTGTCTTCCATCATGTGGCTTCTAGTGATTAAACTCTGGCTATCAGTCTTGGCTGCAAGAGGCTTTATCAGTGGAAGTGGCCTGCAGGCCCCCATATATGTACTTATTCCCACCTGACTTTACTTGTCAGTGACGTTGTGTAGGCTTTCCCCTGTGATCTAAATGACCTCAGAACTGAGCATTAGATTCCTCTTGCTTAGTTAAGGACATAGCTTAGCAATTCTTCTATTTTATTGTATTATCCATCAGTTTCTCTCTTAGTTGATTACCATTCATGTATACTTTAATGATAATTTTTTATTTAGAAGATAACCTTGGGCTGGAGAGAGAAGTCAGTCGTTAAGAGCGCTGGCTTTGACCCATGTCCAATTCCCAGCCCCCACATGGCGCCTGAGACTGAATGCAATTGCAAGAGTGGTCAGACGCCCTCTTTTTGCCTCCCCAAGCACTGAATGACATTCAGGCAAAGCACCCATACACACTATAATAACCATCTTTTTGGGGTTTTTTTGGTTTGTTTTTTTTTTTTTAAAGATTTATTTATTTATTTATTATATGTAAGTACACTGTAGCTGTCTTCAGACACTCCAGAAGAGGGAGTCAGATCTTGTTACGGATGGTTATGATCCACCATGTGGTTGCTGGGATTTGAACTCCGGACCTTTGGAAGAACAGTCGGGTGATCTTACCCACTCAGCCATCTCACCAGCCCTTGGTTTTTTTTTTGTTTTGTTTTGTTTTTTTTTTAAACAACTGTTTTTTCTTCTAATTTCCTTCTAGCTATGCATTCCATTTTGTTTTCCTCTACTTAAAAAAAAAAAAAATATTTTCTGGAGTGTTCAGTTCAGTCTTTTCTGATTTTTTTTTTTCTTCTTCCCTTTCTGTCTTGAACCCCATCCAATTAGATTTTCCCATACCACATGCTATAAAAACTGCTGTTATCATGGTCACTAGTGATCATTGTAATAGCAAATCTAGCAAGTGGTTCCAAGTTTTGCAGAGTGAAAATGAATGACCACCTCAGCCCTGTGGACTGCTTGGTGTGATGGTAAGACAGAAATCATTGCCTCCTCCACTTTAGTGTCAGAAAAGACATGTACAGCTCTTGGGTATCTGTTGTTTATATCAGTGAAAAGGGATGTACCATGTAGACCAAGCTGACCTAGAAGTCACAGAGATCCTCCTGCCTCTGTCTCAGGAGTGCTGGAACTAAAGGTGTGCACTGCCGTAACCCTGCATTTTATTCTGTTTTGATTTTAAAACAAGTTCTCTATATTGGCCAAACTGGCTTCAAACTCAAGATTCTCTTGTATCTGCCTCCCAAGAGATAGGATTTCAGGATTATGCCATCATACCCAGCTAACATCAGTATTTTATTTCTTTGTTTTTAATTTAAAATTTTTAATGTTTATATTTTCATTTTATGTGTATCAGTGTTCTGCCTGCATGTATGTCTGTGACAAAGTGCACACAATACTTCCAGAGACCACAAAAAGGCATTGGATCCCCCCAGGACGTGTGAACCACCATGTGTGCTAGGGATTGAACCCAGGTCCTCTAAAAGAGCAACCAGTGTTCTTAACTGCTGAACGCATCTTTCCAGTCTCTAAAATCAGTGTATTTCTGATAGCAGTTTGGCAATCTGTATAAAAACTTTACACATATACATATCTTGGGATTTACAATTTTATTATTTGTATGTAATGTATATATGTGAGGGCAGGAGTGTGTCACTGCATGTGTGTAGAGATCAGAGGACAACTTTCTGAAGTTGGTGGAACTCAGGCTATAAGTAATTTTACCTGATGAGTCATCTTGAAGAAAGAAAGTTTCTCATGTAGCCCAAACTGACCTCAAATTTACTATGTAGCTGAGCATGACCTTGAACTGATCTTGTATCCCCCTTTTTGCTGGTGTAGATTTGCACTGTGTGCTTTGCTTTCCTATGGCTTTTGTATTAACAATGAGTTAATTAAGTAACTTTCTATAAAAGTGAGGAAGTTTACACTTAGTTACAGTCTATTTCCCTTTTCTGTTTTCTTCAAAACTTATCATTTAGCTTGGTTCCTAGCTGCCTGGTTCAGCTTGATAGTCAGGTGTGAGAGTACACAAGCCAGATAAGAATCTTTTTTATATGTTTAGCACCAGGGTTGCCTTGGAACATATCTGCCAGCTACTAACTCTCAGGCCTAATCTAAGAAATAAGATCAAGAGTAAATAAATTTAGCAGGCAGAGCTGTGCTCTGGAGGAAAATGATGAAAAGTGTAAGCTGGGGGGGGGGGGGGGGGGGAGGGTGAGTGTGACAGGGACCTGCAGTTAGGATGGGAGTGAAATGAATGCCTTTTGTACAGCATCAGTCTAGTAGTGTCACACAATGCAGCCACAGCCTATTCTATTACTGAGTTCTGTCGGGAAGAGAGAAATGATGGAACTTTATTATCAAAGACTTTTACAGCATTAGCAGTATGATGCCAAGACTTTACAGATAATATACACAATAACACATTAGTGTTGGGCAAGGCATACAAAATTATACAAGTAATCATATTCAACATGAAGTTTAAAATATAGAAGTTACAAGAAATTTTTTTTTTTTTAAAGATTTTATTTATTATATGTAAGTACACACTGTAGCTGTCTTCGGACACTCCAGAAGAGGGAGTCAGATCTTGTTAAGGATGGTTGTGAGCCACCATGTAGTTGCTGGGATTTGAACTCTTGACCTTTGGATGAGCAGTCGGGTGCTCTTACCCGCTGAGCCATCTCACCAGCCCAAGAAATATGATTTTGATGTTTGCTTTGATCTTAATTCATGGTAAGTATATTTGCTTCAATTTATATTGAATGTTTTGGGTCTTTTTCTTCACTTTTTTTTTTTCCTCAAACAGGGTTTCTTTGTGTAGCCTCGGCTGTCCTAGAACCAGCTCTGTAGATTAGGCTGGCCTCTATCTCAGAGATCTGCCTCCTGAATTCTGGGATTAAAGGCATGCACCATCACTGACTGGAAAACTTAAAAGTTTTAAGCCTAATGATTTTTATTTATATAGTTATTTTATGCATTTTAGTATTTGTCTGCTTGTATGTCTATGCACCTTGTGCCTGTGGAGGTCAGGAGAAGGAATCAGATCCCTTGGAACTGGAGTTCCAGGTGGTTGTAAACCACTATGTGGGTACTAGGAAACTAACCCAGGTCCCCTTGCAAGAGTAGCCTGTGCTTGTAATGGCTGAACAATCTCTAGCCTTCGTGTAATATTTTATGGCTCTGTTCACATGTCATTAAATATTATCTTGTAGAAATTTTCCATTTTAAAGATGGTAAAGTATGCTCACCTATAGTGCAAGAATCTCTCAATTCAATCCTAGTACTGCATAAAGCAGGCCTAGTGTTAGACACTTTTAATCCCAGCACTTAGAATGTAAAGTCAGGAGGACCAAAAATTCAGTCTTCTACTACATTGTGAGTTTATTAAGGCCAGCTTGGGCTACCAAAAAAAGATAAGCAGCAGTTGGTCAGAGCCATATAAATTTGATAGTGGATCAGTGTATATCTTCTTTTTGGAGAAACATACATTCCTGTCATCCTGCTGTTTTTAAGACAGTCTTGCTGTTTAGCCCTGGCTAACCTAGAACATGCAGGCTATGACCATTTGATTAATCCTCCTGCCTCAGCCTCCTGAGTGGAAATTACAGACATGAACAGCCACAATCAGCCTGTAATTTTCTGTTTTAAAGATAGTTGGGAGCATGCTGAAGTTATAGTGTTGCAGTTGTTTTTAAAGACTACATAGTTAATCAAATTTGGGACTGAGTCAACCAGAGTTCATTAAAGCCAGGGCGGTTGGCATTTAGAGATAGGTACTTGAGTTCCACTTCCCCCAAGACAGCAAGAAATAGTCTGTAACTGAAAGATGGTTATTTTTAGCTTTCTGTTCTACAGTAAGGCAGAGTAACAAAAGTGCAGCCATTAGCTGAGCTCTGTGTTCTGTATCGGGCCTCACAAGCCTTTCTTTTGTATGCCTAGGATTTGGTTTCCGGTGTTCTAAGTTTGTATATACAATGTGGTTCCTCTTTTTTCTTTTCGATTTAGTTCATCTTTTTTTGTGGAATAATTTGCAAAAAACTTTAAAGAGTGAACTTTCTATAACCCCTTCTCTGTGTATTCTGTATGTCTAGGTCTTGTTTGTCTTTCCTAGAGATGGTCCTTTGGCAGCTTAAACTTACTAAAAGTGTTGAAAAGTCATCTCCCTTAAGGGCCATAAGTACTCCCTGCAAACATCATCAGCCCTTACTGATGCACACCACCATAATATGAAACCATCAAGGTTTCAAAATGACACAGAAGATATGTTGGGAATTTGCATGACTTCTATTTACACTTGAGAGCCAAGAGCAAGTTATCTAACATTACAGATCATTGAGTGGCTATTGCACTAACTGAGGGGCATTTCTCCTATACCCCAAATAGCCAGTATTTAAATTCCTTTCTTAGCAAAGGTTCAAAATATTGTGCATTATAGAACTTTTAAGAATTCAGAATTGATGACAGTTACTTAAAACACTGATGATTTAACTTCAAACCCAAGACTTTAATGTTATTTCCTATTTCATTTAGGAAAGCAAAGATCTCCTAGTCATGTATTGAAATCAGTGTCTTTAATAAATTATTCTTTACCTAAACTTGTTGTAGTCTGGCTTCTATATCTACATGCTGCTATAGACTGTGTCAAGTTTAGGCATGATTTGTTAAATATATGAATAAATAAAAAGTTAAATAATGGGGTTTGCTGTGATATTCTCATACATACATACCCAGGTTTTTGGCTTGATGGCAAATGCCTTTACTCACTGAGCCATTTTGGTACCGGCCACTTTTGACCTTTCATTTTTATTGTAGTACTATCTCGATAATTTTGGTTTGCATTTTCGCAGTTAAGATTATTGAACATCTTTTAACAGATTTTGAGCTACCTATGCCCTTGCCTTATTTAAGATCTTTTTTGCTCAGTAATTTTTAAAAGATATCCTCATTTTATTTTATTTTATTTTAAGAACCTAAGTTCTTAGTTTTTTAAAGTCCAATTCATTAGTGGTCATCTTGCCTCTTAAGTGCTCACTTTGATTTTGCCATTTTTAAGTGAAATACTTAAGTTCAACTCTGTGATATTAGCAAATGGACTTTAATGTTATTTTCTATTTCATTTAGGAAAATAAAGATCTCCTATTTGTGTAAAGAAATCAATGTCTTTAATAAATCATTCTTTGGCCGGGCGTGGTGGCACACGCCTTTAATCCCAGCACTCGGGAGGCAGAGGCAGGCGGATTTCTGAGTTCAAGGCCAGCCTGGTCTACAGAGTGAGTTNAAAAAAAAAAAAAGCATTCCTTACCTAACCCTGTTATAGTCTGACTTCTGTATTCCCATAGTAGATCTCCTCAACGGTAACAGTATGGTAGTTCCTTCCATACTGGTGTCTCCCCTGCTAGGTCTAGTAAACACCTAGTTTACTTTGTATCTCTAGGAATTGCCTAGTTTAGGAATCATACACTGACTTTTTATATCCAGTTTATTTCACTGGGCATAAAGATCTCAGCTTTTGTCCACATTGTACATTCTATCAGAACTCCATTCTATTGCATTTTATGCAAAATAATTTCCACATCACATTTTCTCCATTCTTATTCTGTTCACTGACAAGTTATTTCACCTTTCAATTGTAGATATATTTTATGAGCATTTCTGTATATGCAAGTATCCTTTTGGTCCCACACCCAGAAGTAGGATTACTGGTCTCTATGGCAATTTTGTGTCACCAAACTATTCCATAGTGGATATGCAGCAGCACTTATTTTACATTCCTACCACCAATGTGCACAAATTCCAGCTTCTCCACTTTCTTACACTGGATAATTTGTGGTGGTGGTGGTGGTGGTTGAGGGTGGTGTTTCTTTAGGAGAGACTGGTTTGGTTTGGTTTGGTTTAATATAGCTGTTCTAGTAGGTTAAAGGTTACCTCACTGAGATTTTGGTTGGCATTTCCTAAATGAATAACAACATTGAACATCTTTTGTGTGTTTATTGGCCTTTTTGTATTACTTGGGGAAGTGTCTGTTTTAGGACAATGTCTGTTTTTTGATCTCTCTCTCTCTCTCTCTCTCTCTCTCTCTCTCTCTCTCTCTCTCTCTCTCTCTCTCTCTCTCTCTCTCTCTCTCTCTCTCTCTCAGCTGTCAATCTCAGGAGTTGTTCCTAGGAACTACCATATACCTTGTTTTTTCAAATGGCTTTCAGTGGCCTGGAGCTCTCCCTGTAGACTAGACTGGCTGTCCTGAGAGCCTCCACCTTCCAAGTGCTAGGTTTAAACAGAAACTCACTCGTCATCTTTGCATGACCAGTACTTCACTGACAGAGCCAACACCCTAGTCTTTTAAATCAGGTTGTCATTGTGTAGCAGTTTGTTGATTTGGTTTTTTTCTTGACAAAGTCCTGTTGTGGAGACCAGACTGACCTTGACTTTACATTCCCACCTCAGCCTACTGAGGACTGTGGTAGTGGAGGCCGCGTGCCCAGCTGTAGAACTTTACATATGTTGGATATTTGCACTTACCTAGTCAGTTTGTCTTTATAAGAGTCTCACTGAGTCTGTGGGTTGTCTTTTTATTCCTTTGATAATGTACTTTGTTTAACATCTGAAAGGTTAATTTTTTAAACTAGAATTTCACTTTATTTTTCTTTTGCCTGAGTTTTTATGTCATTTAAGAAGCTATTGTCCAGTTCAAAGTCATGAGGATTAATTAGTTCCTTGTTTTCTTCTAAGTTGTAACTTGTAAATTTAGTTTTCCACTTATTTTGAATTAGGTTTTATAGACAGTGTAGCTAAAGATCCATCTCCATCCTGTGGCCAGTGAATGACCACTGACCCCACCCCACCCCACCCCACCCCCATTGTTGACGAGATCCTTTCCTTAGGAAGCATCTTGCCATGTTGTAAACCATGGCCTTAGATGCCTGCATTTATTTCTGGCTCCCAGTTTGCTTCCATTGATGTGTATGTCCCTTCAGGTTTTGTTTAGAACTGAGTATGTTGAGTATTCTGTAGCATGCCAAGACTGGGACATCAGAGTATTCTGTAGCATGCCAAGACTGGGACATCAGAATCTCGTCAGGAACTACCTTTGTTGCTTGTGACTGAGTACAGCTGTCCATTGCTATAGTGACATTTTCATAGTATTTTTGCAGTCATACTGAGCTTGGTCTGTGAAGTTTACATTCCATTTTGTCTGTGTTTTGCCTATAGGCTGTCAAAGATTTCCTGTAGGAATTTTTTTAAAGGTCTCTCCCTCTCTCTCTCTCTCTCTCTCTCTCTCTCTCTCTC
>NC_034599.1:57797973-57832153 GCF_900095145.1 Mus pahari | reverse complement strand
ATGTGTGACTTTTTGTTTGATTTGGTTTGGTTTGGATTGAGTTTTTTTTGTTTTTGTTTTTGTTTTTTAAGATTTATTTAGTGTTATATGTAAGTATACTGTAGCTGTCTTCAAACACACCAGAAGAGGGTATCAGATCTAATTACAGATGGTTGTAAGCCACCACGTGGTTGTTAGGATTTGAACTCAGGACCCTCAAAAAAGCAGTCAGTGCTTTAATTGCTGAGCCATCTCTCCAGCCCCCTTGGTTTTTTGGTTTTTGTTTTTTTGTTTTTTTAAGGCAGGGTTTCTCTGTGTAGCCCTGGCTGTCCTGGAGCTCACTCTGTAGACCAAGCTGGCCTCAAACTCAGAGACCTGTCTGCCTCTGCCTCTCTGCCTCTCTGCCTCTGCCTCCTAAGTGCTACATATCCCTGGCTGGTCTGAGACTTACTGTGTAGACTAGGCTAGCCTAATCTTACAGAACTCTGCCTGCCTTGCCTCCTGAGTACTGGGATTAAAGGCATTGCTACCACAGCTGGCCCAATGTGGTTGTTTCTTAATCTACCCTCTTGGTGGTGTTCATTTTTCTTTTGTTTATTGCTCTTTAGTTATTTATTGTTCTTCTCTTCCTCCTATTTTCCCCACAAATACATGCTTTTTATGTCTCTTGCTCTTCCCGCCCGACCCGACCCCACCCCGGTAGTGGGATATGTGATGTGTTGCTTTGTTGGGTATTCTGAGCCTTGTCACATCATCACAGTCTATCCTTGAGAAGCATTGGCAGTGGGTGTGGCTTCCATTCCTGCCCTTCTGATCTTCATACTGTTCCTAAGCTCTGCTTCCCTGTAGCTTTGAAACTTTGCATTTTGCTGATGTTTTAGAAAATGGTGATCTATTTACAGGCACAGTGGTTCATTCTATTTCTCTGTTGTTTGCTTTTCTGGTACCCATTCTTTGTAGACATCCGGATAGTCTGGTATCATCTCTGCATACAGACTTCCTTTACTGTTTCATTAAGCATAAGGGTAGAGGTGAGTTCTTTTACCTCTTATATATTTCTGGTTGATTTGGGTTTTTGTTATGTTTGTCTTTCTGAGCTAAGAAGTCCCGGCTGACAGTTTTTGTTGTTATTTTGTGTTTGCTTATTTGCTTATTTGTTTATCCTTTAAAATGCTTACATTCTGGATATACAGGCCTAGACTTGCTGCCATCCGTGTGAACACTCCTATTGACTTGCTGACCCACCATGTCTTTCCTTGGCCTTCTTTTCATTTGATCACTTTTAAGACTTTCTTGCTGTCCTTGTGTTTGTTCAGTCCCTTGGTGACTGTTGCTCCAGCACATTCTCATCAGTCCTAATGAATATGGTTCGTTGAACACATAGTTTTTTTAAATTGTCTCCTGCTTTTCATCTCATTTTTTGTTATTTCTTAATTGATACCATTCCCAGAGTTGTTCTCTCCACTCATCAGAGATGCCAGAGCTCTCATCTACTCCTTTATCCACTGTCCAATTTCACCCAGGCCTCCTCCTAAGCTCTAGGTCTTCCTTCCTTTCCTTCCTTCCTTCCTTCCTTCCTTCCTTCCTTCCTTCCTTCCTTCCTTCCTTCCTTCCTTCCTTCCGTTTTTCTTTATGACTTACTTTTATGGAGAATCTTGTGGAAGAATTGGGGGAAGGATTGAAAAAGCAAACTCCACAGGAAGACCAATAGAGTCAACTAACCTTGACCCTTGGGGGGGCTCCCAGAGACTGAACCACCAATCAAAGAGCACACATGAGCTGAACTTAGACCCCTTCCCCCATTATATGTAGCAGATGTGCAGCTTGCGTGTTCCTCAACAACTGAAGCAGGGGCTGTTCCTGACTTGACTACCTGCCTATGGATCCTGTTCCCCTAACCAGGCTGCCTTGTTTGGTATCAGTGGGAGAGTATATGCCTAATCTGGCAGTGACTTGATGTGTGCCAAGGTGGGTTGGTACCTTGGGAGGTGGGGGCTCCCCCTTCTCAGAGGAGAAGGGGAAAAAGGGAATAGGGGGAGGAGCTGTGTGAGGGGGGCTGCAATTGGGGTATAAAGTGAATAAAATAAATGGAAAAAATTACTCATTTTAATTATGTATAGATATATTTATCTGAAAGTGGGTATATGCATATAAATGTAGGTACCTGCAGGGACAGAGGTGTCTGATGCTCTGGAGCTGGAGTCACAGACATTGTAGTTGCATGATATAGGTGCTGGGAACTAAACTTAGCTCCTCTGGAAGAACAAGTTTTAACTGCTGAGCCATCTCTATAGCCCCTAGATTTGTGTTTCTTTATAACTTTCTCTACCTAGGTAGGAAGAAGCTATAGTGAACAACGGAGGAAGGGGTTTTACCTGGAGGCAAAGCTCCTTAGAGGACTACAAGTAAGAGGATGAGCTCATACTAATCGGACTTCGGGTACCTCAGTAAATAAGAGCACAAACTATAAGCACGGGTTTGAATCCCCAGTGTTTGCAGAAAAATGCCAGGTGTGGTTAGACCTGCCTCTAACCCAGCAGAGGAGCTGGGGACAAGTGGATCCCAGGAATTTCTCAGGCCAGCCAGCCTCACTGAACTTGAGAGCAGAGCTTCAGGTTCAGTGAAAGCCATGTCCCAAGATGGAGAGCAAATGCAAAAAGACATCTAACACCAGAGCCTGGTATTCTGTCTAGATGACTGTGTCTTTGAGCCTTGTTCTGAAAAAAAAAATGAATATGGAGAAACCTAGTAATGAGGTGCTTAAGCAAAGTAAGCTCTAGGAATTAAAAGGAGCATTTTCATATCATGTTAAAAGAACAGTGGAAACTGAGCACAGACATTTCTGTCTAAAACCCCAGCACTGGAGAGACTGAAGGAAAAGGATCCAAGTTTGGGTGCAGACTGAGTCTGTCTTCCCTCCCAAAGCAACCAATGGGAAAATAGCTTTAAAAAAAAAAAAAAAAAAAAAGCATGGTGGCTCAAACCTTTAATCCCAGCACTGGAGAGGCAGAGATGAGCAGATATCCTTGAGTTCCGGATCTGGTCTACATAGTGAGTTCTAGGATAGTCAGAGCTATGTAGAAAAAAACTGCCTCAAAAAACCAAAGTTTAAAAACAAAAATGTACTTTTTACAGGTTTGTATGCTAATATAAGGATCTTATGGCTGCTGGGAATCCAACCCAAAAGTCCTGCAAGCACCACACCCACTGAAGTCCATGACCATGCTTTTTAACCATGAAATCATACAGCTCTGAATTGACTGGGAAGTGGGAGATGTGCAGATCTGAGTTCTGGCTCTTGACTTGCTACAAACAAATATAAAACCTTTACAGCATACTCCTCACTAACTGGACCTTGTAGCTTTTCTTCGTGGTGGTCAGGTGGGTTGGAGACACTAGATGGTAATTGTTAGTGTTCTTGTCATGGTCCATCTGGAGTATCAAAGAGTGACAGATGTCAGTGGGTAACATCAGAGGTTTGTTTCTCCATAAATTACCTACCACCTTAGCTATGCCTCATGGTCTGTGCTCTGGGATGGACACAGTGGGGAAGAAATGATGGAACTTAGAACAAATATGCTATGAAAGAATGTGTTATGATAGCCTTTGAAAGGTTATGATAGGTTATGAAAGTTATGAAAGGTTATGACAGCCTTTTCAGTGTCACAGACTAGAGTGTGTCAAGAGAAGTGGCTGATGGAGAAGGTGAAGGCATCCATGTTTTCTGAAACTTGAAAAATGGCTGCTCTGGATAAATGAGTGCCTTATGGTACCAGTGGATGGACTCTCTAACATTGCAGATTTTAAGCCTGTGCTTTATGGCACCACTGGGTGGAATCTCTAGCATTGCAGATTTTAAGTCATTATAGGACAGAAGTAACCATGTTGTTTTAGCCAGTATCTTGTCATTCTAAATCTGCACCCATCTGAAACTTAACAGTAGTCATATATTTGAAAATGAGTCTTTAAAAAAAAAAGAAAAGAAAAGAAAATGAGTCTAAATTTTTGCCTAGTGAATAATATGAATTTTTGTGTAGGGGAGATTATTTTAGCACTGTTGTAGAGCAGAGCCAAAGATTTAAATTGGGCCAGGCCTGCTTGGCAAACAATCCCCATACAAGATACTCTGAGAAAGAAGCTAGCTGCTAAGGTTGATGACAGAGGGCGGTATTTGCCTTCCTGCATGCTCCTTGTTTATTGGTAATTGCCAGATTGTTACTGCACTTAGAATTGCGGTAACTTTTTCTGGTTAGCAACTGTTCCTTGGTGATAGATTCTTTAAGAAGAAGCCTCTCCCCACACATGAAGCAGAAATGCAAATCTAGCCTTTAAAAGATGTTGCTTCTGCACTGAGATGTAATTTTAGACCTGTGCTCTTTTCCATTGTTGGTTGTGCAGATTTTTCGATGAGGCATGCTGCAGTTGGGGTGGTTTATGTGTTTCTTGCAAGTAGAACAAACCCAGTTAAGCAAGAGATTGAAATTAGCCAACAGTTAGCTTCTCTGCAGTCTTAGCCCACAGCCAAGAATTATATGGTGACAACTCTTAGTAATTCTTTGGTATTAAATTAGCTTGGAAAAATGCAGTTTTAATTTTTTCCCCTGAAAGACAGGACCTCATGTAGTCCAAGAAAGTCTTAAACTCAATGTATAGCTGAGACTAACCTTGCCCTTCTGAGCTGCCAGCTTCTCCCTCTTGAGTACTGAGAGTACTGATGTGTGCCACCACACCCAGTGCATGGGATACAGGACTTAACTAGGCAGCAACCTCCCAACGGAGCCACATTCCCCAGCCTGGGATTTCTTAATTTACCTATTTATTCAATAAATAGTAGTTCAGAACTTGACACTCAGACACCGTGTGTGTGTGTGTGTGTGTGTGTGTGTGCGCGCGTGCCTGTGCCTGAATGTCTCTCAGAAAGCCAATGCATTTGTTGATCTCAGCATAGTTGGGGAATCCCTTGTGCCGCAGTGATATATGCTTCTTGTCTGCTTGCTGCCTTCCTTTTCCCTCCCCCTCCATCCTTTTTTTTCTTCATTCTTGTGTTTCACTTATATGTTGATCCTTTGAGAAGTGAACTCATCCAAGACTATGAAAAACTGTATATGACGTATATAAAACATGTATGGTGCTCGAGTATGGTGGTGCACACCTATAATCACAGCATTGTGTTTGAGATTGACCTTTGCTACATAGCATCATGGCAAGACCCTTTCTCAAAATAAACAGAAGGCAGTGAAAGTTTAAAAAATAAATGCAGTTTCACCTGTGCAGATTCAAAGCAGGTACATTTGTTTCTTATAAGAGTGTGCATATAATTAGACAACTTTTGGTTGGTCTTTGCTATGTGTTCTCTAAATTTGAGTTCTGAAGTGCTATTTCTGGAATTGGGTCCCTCTGTACCTTTGTATTTGATATATCACAACTAGAAATTTGTAAATTCTCACTGCTTTTGCTGTCTGGCCTCTACAATATACAGTTAATGAGCTATGTGGTTCTGGCTGTGTCTGTACTGATGAACTTTAAGGTTATTAAAATGTAACTCTTTTCTTTAGCTTCAGACAACAGCCAGCGCTTTCGGGAGACCTGTTTTGCATTTGCCTTGACACCACAACAGGTGCAGCAGATCAGCAGCTCCATGTAAGTCACCTTCAGTCTGACCTGCAGTTTGGTGTAAGCCCAGAACCTACCCTAGTAAATGTGTTCAACTTTCAGGAGACATACTGTGCCCCGCCCCCAGCTCTTTCCCTTCCTCCCACCTCCCTCTCCCCTCACCACCATGTATGGGCACTGTTGACATTTCTGATACTTAGGAATAGAATGACATGTCTTCATGTATATATTTTAAAATGATTTTTATTCTTATTCCAATTTAGGGATATTTCTGGGACCAAATGTGACTTCACAGTGCAGGTCCAATTAAGGTACAGTGTTGACTATAATATATATTCAACTTTTAAAATAGAGTATTCCTTAAAAATTAATTTTTAAAATAATCTCCTCAACAAATGTATTGCAGATATTGAGTGAGTTACCTAGGAAGAGAAAGCAGCCTGAGAGACTCTGCTTGTTGACCATTTGGGTCTTCTCCTTAGCGGTGCTCCTGGGGTAGTCAGGAAGCTGCATCTGATAATGTCTGTAAAAACACTTGAAGTATCAGCTTTTGGGTGGTTGTGGTGGAATGGGCCTTTGAGCTAGCATAGGAGGATCTTTTTAAGTTCAGCTGTGCCTTCTCTAACAGAGGCATACAGGACAGCACTGCACAGTAGTCTGCAGTCTCACACACAAACACCAGATACTCCAGCCGGCCCCATCCTGTTTCACTTGTAATCTAATGTGCCCTAATTTAGAACCCACATGGAAGTTCTCAGAGATGTACAGAAGCATACCCACACGCAGGCTTGCAGACACCACTTGTCAAGTTTTGTTTCTAGGCTCTTTCATTGTTTCTGAGGGCATCTAAGAATTTTTTTTTTCTTTTTTCAAAAAAAAAAAAAAATAGGGTTTTTTTTAAATTTTTATTTTTATTTTTATTTTATGTGTATTGATGTTTTGCCTGCTTGTGTCTGTGTGAGAGTAACTGAAGTTACAGACAGGTGAGCTGCATGTTGCAGGCCCTGGTCTGTTGTAATGGGAGCCAGTGTTTTTAACCACTGAGCTAACTGTCCAGCTCAGTAAAGGTTAGTCAGTAGGATGAGAAGCTACAATTTTTGTAGAAATCCTTGATTTCTCTGAAAGATTGTTTATTTAATTTAAAAATTAATGTTTTGTGAGTTTTGTTTTGGCTTTGGTTTTTCGAGACGGGGTTTCTTTGTGTAGCCCTGGCTGTCCTGGAACTCACTTTGTAGTCCAGGCTGGCCTCGAACGCAGAAATCCTCCTGCCTCTGCCTCCCGAGTGCTGGGATTAAAGGCATGCGCCACCACACCCGGCATGAGTTTTAAAAATAGTGTTCTATTTTCTGCAAAAGTAGCACCACGCTGTGATTCCTCAACATCTTTGGTCCTTCAGTAGTGAAGTAACCCCTTGGCTCTTTTGACTGACTTCTTGAAGGTGAGGTTTTGGCCCTGAGATCATGTTTTCAGTATATTCTACTGAGAACCAGCAAGATGTTTCAGGGGCCGTAACAAAACTACTGTATGCTGTATCTTCCTCTCAGATTTGTACTGCATGTGAGCCTATGTGCAACTCTGGAAAGATCTTTGATACAGACGCTTTAATTGTTTTGACTCAGGTTTTTAAAAGTTTAATAAACTATGAAACCCTTTTGAAAGTTCATGAGACCTCCTCAATCCTAGACAAAAAAACTACAGGCAACTAAGGAATCTTGAGAACAAGAAAAATGGTCTCCAGGGAAGAGCACACAGTTATCCAATACCAAGTGTGCATACACACGTATGCACAGTTAGTTATCCAATACAAACTGATCGGCCTCGAAGACGTATGCATACAAGGAACATTATATGGATTGAGCATGTTGTATTTATATATTTAGAAACACACATACAATTGAAGAGAGAGGGGGCTCATATATTTAAAAGAGAGTAAGGAAAAGGGGGTACCTAGGAGGGATTGGCAGGAGGAAAGGGGAAACATGATGTCATAATTTCATAAAATTAGGAGTTGAAAAAAATCAGTTTTAAACACCTAATAATATCTGAGGAAGTTACTCTTCCTCAGAAGATAGTTAAATAAACTCTAAAATCATTATGAACACTAACTAGTACAGGTTGGTAGTCATAGCTTCTTATCCAGATCCTTGCTGGAGTTATTTACTGTTGACCTTAAGCAACTTAGCTGAGGCATAAGGAACAAGGAGGCAAACTCGAACCCCTTGTTGTAAATCCATATATAACCTTTTTGGTTGTTCGGTCAAGAGAGGGTGTTGCTGCACAGCCCTGGCTGGCCTGGAACTCACAGAGCTCCCCCTGCTTCTGCTCTCTTGGTGCGTGATTGAAGGTGTGGCCACTAAACCCAGCCACATATAACTTTGGACTGTCCCCCAAACCTAACTATGAATGGTTGACTTACTGATAACCTAGACAGCCAATTAGCACATGTTGAATATGTGATACATTTGATGAAAATGAACAAGAACCACATGAGGACATTTAACTGTGACTGTTTATAGTTTTGAAGGACTGCTCGAAGAAGTGCCTGAATCTGAGCAGTGGGGAGTGGACAGTCACTGCACTGCAGTCCCTGCTTTAGAGACAGGGTGAGGGTTTGAAGTCCTTGTTCTCACTCTATTCACTCTTACAGACACTGAAAAATAAAGTGTTATTCTTAATTCCTTATTACTTCCTGTCCCCAGCACATACTCAAGGTCTGTCTGATTGCACAGAAACAGGAAGGAAGCATCTGTAAAATCCCCCCGCAAGCGTGTGTGGACCACAGTTTTGCGCAGTTGTCACTTAAGATCTCAGCTTTGTGTTTCTTTTTCTGTGACTGGGAATGGCACCAGGTGTGGTTGGTCTGTGTGCATGGAGTTTAATGGACTTCTAAGTAGTAGATTTATACATATTTTTTGGTAACATAGAGTACTATTATCTACACATATTTTATGCATTTATAAGATATCTAAATTCTTAATGTTTTTCAACATCTAGACTGTTTTTTCTTCCAGTCTGTTTAAGTTATCACAAATTTATGCACATGTGTGCACCAATATATACATACACACACAACTGTGCAATTCAGACCTCTGTTCAATGGTCAACTTTGTTTTAAAAGCCTGTTTGCCTATGTTTATTCCTCATGTAAAATATACTTTTTTTATTGTTCTTTTTCTGTTTTAAAATTATCTATCAAGTTAAAATGTTAGAGGTTATCTTTTAATAAAAAATAAACTCAATCTTTGCCATTTAGGTTTTGTTTATCAGAAACCAGTTGTCCACAAGAAGATCACTTCCCACCCAACCTTTGTGTAAAAGTGAATACAAAACCTTGCAGCCTTCCAGTAAGTTCTAAAAGCAATTTCTGAATTAACATTTCCTATGTGACTATTACATAAGTCATCTTAGATGTTTTTAATTATCATTTTGGGGACTAAGGATGCTTGGTCAATGATAGAATGCTTGCTTAGTATTGAAAAGATGCTGAATTCAGCTCCAATACCACAAGGAGACATTTTCTATGTGTGTCTGTATGTCATTATATGTGACTGGGTGAGGCTCGCTGACATAGGTTAGCAGTGTTGATATGGAGAGAAAATTGTAGTATGTTGAGTTAGCCATAGTAGCATCTGTGTTACACTTTGTTTGGGGGATGAATATCATCAGTGTCTAGAAGCTAAACTCCTGTGACTGCCTGTGGGAGAGCAGGGTTGGAGACACTGCCCTGCCTTATATGGGGTGGGGTGGGAGCTGTGTTTGTTCCCCTCAGAAAGGATTCTTCTATACCTCTTTAAGACATTATGAAATCACTCTGATTCTTAAATTAAGAGAGTTTGAATTTCTATCACTGGGAGAGGGGATTTTCGGAGGGAAAACTAGGAAAGGGGATAACATTTGAAATGTAAATAAAGAAAATATCTAATTTTTAAAAAGGCATTCTATCACTGTTTTTTTTCTCCATCTTAAACAAGGCTGATAAGTTGTTTGGAGAGATTAGGTGACTAAGTGTTTGCTTCCTTACTTTTTAATGATAGCATTTGTATTTTCTAGCCTGGACTTTGTAAGTTGTTTTGTTTTGTTTTATTTTGTTTAAGAAATGGGAACAATTGTGGAATAGCAGAACTTAATTTTATTTTTTCCTTAGGGTTACCTTCCACCTACTAAAAACGGTGTGGAACCAAAGCGACCTAGCCGACCAATTAATATCACCTCACTTGTCCGATTGTCCACGACAGTACCAAATACCATTGTTGTTTCTTGGACTGCAGAAATTGGAAGAGTAAGTAAGCTTTTGTTTGTAGCTATTTTCCTGTCATAAAGAAGGGTTAATCACTATGGCTTGCCTGAGCTTATATGTGACTTATACTGTAAATGAGTTGAAAAGGATTTTTGTCCCACGGTGAATCTTTAGGCTATTCCTATTGAATCGTGTAGTATCATAAACTTCTTCCTATGTCATTATATATTCTTTTGCAGCTTTTTAAATGACTATATCATATGGTGATAAGAATATACCACTATTTAGCCTGTTCTCTGATGTTGAGTATAGTTTTGAATACTGTCCTGGCAGCTGTAGCTTTGCATAGATGAATGATGATTTCCTTACAGTAAATTCTCAGAAGTAGAGTTTTTGAGCCAAAGAGCAAGAAGGATTTTGAGAAATTTTGTGTGCATTGACAGATGGCTTTCCCCAAAGATGTACAAATGTGTTCTCTGATTTATAGTATTTATTTGCATGTGAACACTATTATCTTTTAAAAATCCTTCAGCATTAAGTAAATGTTAGCATGTGGTACCCCTTTTGTTTTTGAGAAGAGTAGGCATATTTGTTGTTTATAACTATTTACATTTTAAATTTGTGTTCCTTTTTCTTTTGTTCTTCTCTTAGTTTTCTTTCTAGGCTTAATCTATTGAGAATTCACCCTTTGTTAAATCTTACAAATATTTGTCTACAGTTTGTGAGCTTTTTATAAATGTGATTACTTATATGTAGATTTAAATTTTTATAGAACCAGCTTTTTGCTTTGTAGTCTTTTCCTGCTTCCCACTGTTGGTAATAGTAGGCCACTAGACTAAGGAGAACGCTCCTTGTTTACCTTTCAATATTTAGTGCATCTTGAATTCATGTTGTATGAGAATACTTTTTCACTTGTTAGTGAACCCAGTTCTAATATCACTAAGTAAATGGTAGTTATTGTTACATACTTTTTTATATTCTGCTCCTGTTTATGAGCTTTCTCTATAGTTTCTTAATCTAGCATTCATTTTCTAGGATAATCTTTTAAATTTTTGTTTAAAAATTATTGTAGTTTTTTTTTTTATAGATTTATTTATTTATTATATGTAAGTACACTGTAGCTGTCTTCAGACACTCCAGAAGAGGGCATAGATCTTGTTACGGATGGTTATGAGCCACCATGTGGTTGCTGGGATTTGAACTCCGGACCTTCGGAAGAGCAGTCGGGTGCTCTTACCCACTGAGCCATCTCACCAGCCCAATTATTGTAGTGTTTTAGTGCTAACCCTCCTATCTATAAATTAATATATATCAACTATGGTTATATACTGCATAATGCTATTGTAGGGAGAACAAATTTTTGTTTTCCCAGGACCTGAGATCTGGAGGCTTCATATATACACACAAAGAAATGTCCATCTGTTTAAGGCTATAAGTTAGAAGTGGCTGGTGATCTTAGTGTAGTCAAGTACTTGAAAGAGGAGAGAGGTCAATGTAGGGATTCACCAAGGAAGCGGTGACTGAGAGGAAAACTGGGAGAAAGATAGGGAAATGCTTAGAGGAAATACAGCATCCCAGAGTCAGGAATCCTTGTCTTTCCCAAGCAACTAAAAGGGCTTCACTGTGACCTAAGTGTAGTAAGTGAAAATAGCATCAGGGACCTTTCTGGAGAGTAAGACATGCCTCAACCATGAAAGGCTTTGTAGGAAATGGTCAAAGGTAAGCATTTTCTCTTTATAAGCAGAAAGTTTACATGTTTCCATTTAGAGCAAGGTCACTCCTTAGAGTGGTTAAGTAGTTGGGATAGTTGCCAAAATCATACAGTAGTCACCTGTTCAGAACCAATTATTACAGAAACATTAATAGGATCATTAGAGGTTAGGAACAACACCCATTGTCAATGTCTTGCCTCCACATGCACATACAAATGAACTTACAGATACATATAACTGTTTGAATGGAGAGCACACAAGTGACATTAGCAAGAAGTGTTCAGTTGTGATGGACTGGAGGTAAGCTAGAGGGCTGTCACTCAGAAGCCGAGATGAAGGAATGCCTGTGAGATTGGTGGTTCTTTGTTTTAAAGGGAGAATGTGTAATGTGCCTGGATAGTGGCAGGACTCATCTAGAGGAAGGAGGGTAGTCAGTAGTTAATTGCATCCTTGAAGGAGTGTATAGTAGCTAGGATGGACAGCTTCCTCAGTAGGACAGTAAAATGATTGGAGGGACTAGATAGATAGATAAGTTCTGATTTTGTAATTTCTCTCACATCTGTCAGGTAGGAACTGAGATGAACTAAGAGAGAAGTTACAGAGAAGGACTTGGAGACAAGTGGTGAAGGTATTAGCATGAGACACGGTAAATCTTCCCTTCACATTATTTCGCCACATATGAACTGTGGAATTTAACCACACACCTTCCTCACTTTGCCTCTAAGTCTGTCTCAGACTCAGTAGGATTTCTTTAGAGTCACAGATGAGTAGGGCAACTGGAGGATTTTAATAGTAATCTGTAGTGCTATCAGTCCCAGGAGCCATAGTTGTCTATGTGCTCAGATTCTCCTCCATGCTGCTCAGTAAGTGCATAGGTGGGATAGTTGTCTGTGAGTCCTGCATCCGTAATTCCTACGTTGCTTTTATTATTGTTGTTTCCAGTGTATCTTTTGTTCTTTTACATTTTCTAAGGTTATTTATTGTTGACTTCTTCAGAAGCTACTGGTTTGTGGATATACTACTATTATAGTATTAAGTATTAGAATGACACTGTGTGTGTGTGTGTGCAGGAACATGTGAATATGTGCACAAACAAGCCAGAAGAGGGCATCAGCATCCGCTTCTGTCACTCTTTGAGGTGCCTCTGAGGCAAGGTATCCTGACCTAGCCTAGAAGCAGCAAGTCCTCAGCAATCCTTCTGTCTCCACCGCTAGTTACAAACCTTTGTAAGAAAACTCTACCTATACCCTGGCTCTCAAGTGCTCATCACCTCTGAGTCCCACCATGAGGGTTTTGGGTTTGTTTGCTTGGGCATTTTGTTTTTAAGCTGGATCTCATTATGTAGTTTTAGCTGGCCTGCTCATGTAGACCAGGCTACGTAGAACTCACAGAAATCCAGCTGTCTCTGCTTCCTGAATACTGAGATTAAAAGCATGTACCATCATACTCAGCCCCGCTATTAGTTTAGAACTTAATTACATTAATGATATATTTATAAGATTTCTCTTTTATGAAATTTCTTTATTAGAAATGGATTTTGAGAGCTAGGAATGTAATTCAGTTCAAAAATTTCCTTACCTACCACACAAGAAACTCATCTCACACCCCACCCCATCCCGGGATTCCATAAACTGGGCATGGTGACACATGTCTATTCTCCCAGGAGTCAGAAGGTAGGAGTACAAAGATCAGAAATGCAATGTCATCTTTGCATTTCTGCAATAAAAAACATAACAAAAGGTGCTTTGTTTTTTGGTTGGTTGGTATGTGGGGTGTGTATATGTGTAATATCTTACCAAGGAAGTAGTAGGGAGAAGAGGGGAGGGGGACTATAATGATTTTTATATAGCACTAGAGGGAAAGGGGACACCTCTCCCACTGGGAGTCTTCCGGACAACAGAGATGAAAGGTCTGTAGCCTAAATGCCTGTTTTGGTTTTAGTTTTGGAGATGGTTTTTCTGTGTAGTGCTGGGATTAAAGGCAAGTGCCACCACTGCCTGGCTTAGCGGCCTTTTTTAAAACGTAAAAAGAGGGGGCAGCTAGACAGATGCCTCAGCAGTGAAGAGCATTGACTGCTTTTCCAGAGGTGCTGAGTTCAATTCCTAGCAACCACATCATGACTCACAGCCATCTATAACAGGATCTGATGCCCTCTTCTGGCATGTAGGTATAATGCAGATAAAGCACTCATATACATAGATTTTAAATAAATCTTTAAAAGGTAGAAATGAAATTATTTTTGTAAATCTCAGATGACTATAATTACATTATTTTAAAATCACTAGTTTAATTCAGCTTGTGAGGATACTCTGAAGAGTTTGTGCAGAATGTCTCACTCTATTATAGATAGATATTTTATCACCTGGCCTGGTGGTGCAGGGGTATGAATTCTAGCTACTTAGGAGGTTGAAGCAAGAGAATCTCAAAATTAAAACCAGCCCAATCAGTTCTAGGCTGGCCTACATAACTTAGTGAGATTCTGCCTAAAAGTACAAAGTAAAAACAAGGCTGTAGTTAGAAGGGTTGCCTAACTCACAGAGAGAAGCCTTGTGAAAGGAGGTTTGACCTCTGGGAGGAGGGGGTGAAAAGGAGGAAGAGGTATGTCTCTTCAAAGAAAATAAGTAGACTCCACAAAGTTCTTGAAGGAGAGAAGCATATTGTACTTCTTGTTCTACTCTGTGGCATTGTATTTAACATTTATTAAACTTTCACTGTGGATGGTGGAATTACTTGGACACTACTGTAAAAGGTGGACAGAGGACATTGTTTGGGTTATGGAGTAAGTATCTTACAGACTTAAACAATTTTACAAACGTTGCAAAAGTACAGACAAAATGAACAATTAGAGATGACATACAAATAGTTGGGGCCTAGGTGGTACCTTAGAGCCGGCTGGCAGACACACTGACTAGCTGCTGTTGGTTTGGCGTCTTTGTGTGCAGTGTCTCCTGTGACATTGGTACGCGTGGGACTTCACTCCTAGCACTCCTGCAGCTTCTGGTTTCCTCTCTGGTTACCACTAGAGCACATATACTGTTTCACTGAACTCGGTTTTGGGAGTTGTTTGTTTGTTTGTTTGTTTTTATCTCATAAATGCTAATAGAAAGTCCTGGGCATAATTCCAAGGTTGAAGATTGAAGCTGTCAGTCCAGAATCTCACAGTGTTGATTAGCATCTCTCCAGTTTCTCTTGGTGAACAAGGTTAGGGTCTCTTCTAAAAAAACTCTTTACTTCTGTATTAGATTAGTAAGTTGTGTGCTTTAAATGAAGGGACATTGTAAACTTGTCCCTCCATTTACAATACTGTGCAATGTGCTCTAATGAAAGTAAGTTTGCTGTTTGCGACTCAGTTTGTTTCCCCACCCAGAAAATACATGAGAACTTGACAGGAGATGTAGCTGTTCAGGGGTGCTGAAGGGTGTACCCCTTTGTTACTAAGAGCAGACATGTACTTAAAGACCTAGAACCAGTGCTGGGAAAATAGCTCCATGGCACAGTGCCTTCTTAGTGGATAAGGCCCTTGCTTCAGTTCCTAACTCTGCAGGGTGGGTGGGTGGGTGGGTGGGTGGATGGATGGATGGATGGATGGATGGATGGATGGATGGATGGATGGATGGATTGGAATATTCATGGGGCTAGGCTAGGATGTTCTAATAAATTCTGATGTATCGAAGACTTAGTGGAGCTTCATAGCCCTTGCTCATTCAGCACTGCCTTCTGGTGTTCTTCCCTTTTCCTCTTGGTTTCTACTGCCTGGGCCATCCCAGCAGTCACATGATCATAAGCATAGTGTCTAATCTGTGCCTCAGTTTCATCAGCCCTTTAAAATAGAGCAGTATCTGTTTCTCCCTCCAGATCATAGACAAAGTTCTCACTTCTTTTCAAGCATCTTGATCTGCTTAATCCCATCACATCCTAACCAAAAGATCCTTCAGACCTTCCCCTCTCCTCCCTCATAGTCTTGGCCTTTTTTCTCTTCCTCTTTCCCAGCCATGCACACTTCACTCATCTTGGCTTGCTAGCTTCTCACAACACCTTCTCAGGGAGTCCTTGCAGGCATTGGGTGTCCTGCTCGTCTTCAAACAGCGCTTCTCTGTGCAGCCTTCTTTACTGTTCCACTGCTTGACCTCTGCATGGCCTGAGTCAAGTGTCTTTAAGATCTAGGAAGATGCAGGCATAGTGAGGCACTAAGTACATAGACTGGAAGCCCACTCCATGGTGATGTTTAATAGCTACTACTTTTTAGAGTGTGTGTTACCTATTGAATATAGTTTATGATACCTTCAACATCTTAAGGACCCTGGTTTATATTTAGTTTTAATAGTGTTCTTTGCTGTTAGATAGAGCCTTAAATCTATTACCTTCAAGTACTTGGTAGAGTAAAGTGAAAGCACTGGATTGGCATCCTCAGCTTGACACTATAGAGTGCCACAAGTTAGAGTAGTTTCTTTACCTTTCTACCTTAGACTTCTCGGCCACATACACAGACTTAGTTTCTAACTACCTCAGCAGCCTATAAATCAGGATTCACTGAAATACCTAGGACAGTGCTTGACACACAGTAGGTGCTACAAGAAGTGTTAGTTTTCCTTCCCTGTTGCTGTGGGTTAAATAGATATGCTGTTTACTTAAATATGTGATCGGTTTTCTACATCTTTTTTTTTCCAGACCTATTCCATGGCAGTATATCTTGTAAAACAGTTGTCCTCAACAGTTCTTCTTCAGAGGTTACGAGCAAAGGGAATAAGGAATCCGGATCATTCTAGAGCTTTAAGTACGTATGATAAACTTAATTCATATATGTAGCTAAACTATCTTGTTAAGGTTAGAGTAGTGGTTTTCTCTTTTGGGTTTTGTTTTGTTTACCAGAGCCTGTTGTTATAGAGGATTACAAACTCCAAGAACCTAGTATTGTGAGCTTGTAAATTAAGATCTAAGGGCAGTTTTAATGTCTTTGCCATGAACTATATTTAATGATCTGTGTTTTACAGATCTTAATATTTACTTTGTAAGGTTACTTCTTGAACACAGTATTTTTTTTACAGCCTCATAAAACCGATGTTTAAGGAATTTTAGGAGATGGAAAGGAAATCTTGGCATGAATTCCAAGAACTTTATTTCGGTTTTCAAGAATATTTTAGATCCAGGAAAAATACACAGAATTATATGATGACTGTCCCCTTGCTTTTACCCAAGTAAAAAGTCAGTGAAGTGGCAGAAATGAGTGTTACCTTGAGCACAGTTCTTCATTTCTTGGTGTCTTCTTATCCTTGTTTGTAATGATAGGTTTGTAACATGTGATTTTTAAAGAGTATGTTTTTGAGAATTTGATCTGTGCAATCACACACACACACACCCCTACACCCCTACCTCTCCCCTTTGAATGTTTCATTTTGACGTATTAAAATGAAAATGTAAGATCTAAAAGTGGACTTCCTGGCTTCAAGTTTTGAGCATCAGTGCTTTTCTAGAGAGGTGGGTTAAGTTCTTCCTCCACTCCCTTCTCCAGAGGTGTGGGCTCTTTGTAAGAGAATTTGGAGGTGGAGGTTTGGTGCTTAGGAAGCAGCGCATTGCACTCAGGATCATGATGGCTAACCTTGATTCTGTAGCTTAGGCCAGCTTCAGACTCTCTGTGATCCTCCTGCTTCATGTGCTGGAGTTACAGACTGACCTGCCACACCCTGAACCTGCATGGGAAGCTCTTAAGATGACTTACTAATAGCAGCTCATTCTCAGATTTGTTCTTAACACTCTGTTGGGAAGAACTAAGTTACTAAGGCCAACTTCCTCATAGCTCCCCTGCAACACAGCTCCTATCCTTTCTCCACCGTGTTTCTGTAGCAGAGTGACCAAACTAGAAGATCCCACTATCCCTGGCAAACAGAACACCGGAGATCGTTCACTGGGGTTTTTTTTTCAGTACTAAAAGGATCCTTTTTTGAAAATACAAATAGCTGGGTATGGTGGTACACACCTGTATCCCTAGCTAATCAGTGGGCTGAGGCAGGATGATCATTTGAACTAAGAGTCAAAATTGGAGCTAAAATGAAAGCATCATTTGTGGGTCTAAGGGAATGGAGGCATCGTGAGTCAGAGACAAGAAAGAAAGGGTCCTGACAAGAGAAGGGGCAGACATCTACCTGGAAGGCATGTGCAAGAGAGGCATCCTTCATTTTTCAAAGCCTCAATGGAGTTATCCCTGGCTGATAGTCTTTATTCTTGCCTTGCATTACTAGATCACAGCTAGTCAGAAAACATGGAATTGTGTGGTAACTGTGGTGAAAAAGACAAATACACAGAAGAAGGCAGATGAAGCTTTTGAATTTAACAACAAAGTAGACTGCTTGTATAGGCTTTTGATTCTTCTACACTTGCAGCTAGAGTGCTCTGAAGGTTTTGTCAGGAGGGCCTGAATTGGAGTTTCTAGGAACCTGTCCAGCTCCCATTACGCAGCAAGACTGCCTAATTGCCAAACTACTTACTTCGGCATCCTTATGCCCTGCTAATCTGAGTGAAAGTTTTATGGAAGTTCTGCTTTATCATCCTTATTGGCCAAGTGAATGAATGGAGTATTAGTTGGATTCTACCAGTATTAAATATATTTCAGGCTGGGTGTGGTGACTAACATCTTTAATGCCAACACTCAGGAAGCAGAGACAGGGGCAGGCAGATCTCTATAAGTTTGAGGCCAGCCTGGACTACAGAGCAAGTTCCAGGACAGCCAGGAATACACAGATAAATCCTGCCTTGAAAAAACAAAGCAAAAAGAAATATATTACAGTTGACTAAAGGCATTTACCTCTATATCACGTGTAAAGAAATAGCTTTTCCAAAAATTATGTAATTAAAATACTATTTTAAAAGTTATGCAAAAATGAAACTTCTCAGGAATTTTTGAAGCATGAACTTTGCTTACAATTATGTTGATTATAAGTCATTCTTAATCTTGTAAGGAAGGTCTGCTGACAGTTTTGTTTGTCAAGTCCATGTGTGATAATGTTGTTTAAGTTAGTTAGTATTTAGAATTCAGACTTTTCGTTGAGAAAATACATTCTGTGGGCTGGAGAGATGGTTCAGCCAGTAAAAGTTCACAACCAAGATGTCAAAAATGAAGTGAGTTCTGTATTTTCATTCAGGAAATGAAATGAAGAATCTGCTATGTTCTAGGAATAGCAGGACAGCATTACACAAGACCACACCTTCTCCATACATCCCAAAAATTTACAATCTGATGGGAAAGACAGATCTAAGACACTAATGAGTTACAGTTTTGAAATGTGCTTTTAAGAAGGAAGACAGGGAACTCTGAAAGACTCTACAGGGATCTAGCCCTCTGTTGTGTAATGGAAGTTGGGAGAAGAGGAAAAGTTGTTCTTAAGCCCCAAGATAGAAAGGGGATATGTCCAGGGAAACAGCCAAAGAAACTAGAGTATAAAAAAGGTTGAGAAGAGCCAGGGTAGGGTGGCAGACTGTAAATTCATAGGTGCTGTAGAGGTCCGTGTAGTAGAAATCCACCGAAGGGTTCTTACACAGAGGAACGACACTATCTTAACAGAGTTGGGCGGTCTGATCATCAGCCAGAGGAGGAGCAAGGAGGGGCAATGCCTGGAAGCAGTGAGGAACCTCTCACTTAAAGACAACCAGTTTGTGTGTGAGAAAAAGGAGCGTGGGAGAGAGTGTATGTGTGTTAGTGTGTTGGGGTGGAAGTCAGAGAACAGCTATGGGTGTCTGTTCTCTCTCCACCTTTGCATGTGTTCCAGGGGCTGAACACTCAGGTCAAACAGGACTGTGCACCTACTACCTTAGCCCACTGAGTACCTCACTGGCCTGTGTTCTCAAGCACTGTCTATGACGTCAGTGCTATTTTCTGAAGGGAAATGGTATTTGAAAGGTGAGACTGTGGAGGAGCTGACTGCCCTCTCTGAAATGTGCTGTTTGAAATGTGAGTGCCCAGGCGACAGTGCTCAAACATAGTACTACAGGAGCTTGCCACCTCACTGTCTTCAACTCGAATTTCTAGTCCCTCTTGTCTCCTCGGGTATTAACTGACAGCTTTACTGATAAGTCTTTCTCATACTTTAAAACTCTGCTTCTTGCTGGGCATGGTAGCAAGTGACCACAGTGCTGATCTCACTGCTCTGGCTAAGACACTTCTACCTCAGATGTTCTGCTGCATTTGATATCAGCCTCTTTCTCCTTGAAATTGTCTCCTCCCTCTTCTGACCTCACCCACCTACTTTCTGTGGACTCTTAGAGAGAAGCTTCCTAATGTTGGGCATAGTAGCCTTTAATCCCAGCAGAGGAGGCATAAGTAGACTGTGAGTTAAGAGGCCAGCCAGGGCTAAGGAGTGAGACCCTAGGAGCTCAGGTGGGCGTATATTGTAAATGTTCCTTGGAATTCCGTGTTGTCCATCCACTGTTTCTGCTTAAACTTGTGCTGACCTCCAAATACAAATCTTCATTCAGGTCTCTCCTCTAGCTTCAGATTCCATGGGCTGTCTTGACCTAAACATGGTTTTGCTTATCAGAATCAAGAATTTAAGAATCCTCTAGATTTGCCAACTGACAACCTAAACATTTCTTAAATCTATCTTCTGTCATTGCCCTCATTTAAATCCTTACATTTTTGTCCTTATCTTTAGAACCTCAGTCCTAAATGATGTATTAAAGTATTTCTTTCCTTTATTGGCTTTTCTTTTTCCTGGTAGCAGCCTAACTTAGTGGCACACATCTAATCTTATCATTCTCTTTCATCCTCTGAACTACTAACACCAATGAAATAAAATCTCCAGCTTCATTAGTGCCACGTATAACCCTGTCCATTGCAAAAACACACCATATTTCCTCCCTCCCTCCCTCCCTCCCTCCCTTCCTCCCTCCCCTCTCTCCCCCATCAGTGCTGGCGTGTTCTCTCGGCCTCAAACATTCTAGCTGCTTCTGCTGCCTTACTCCAGGGGTCCTCTGTTTCCCAGACCCTGGGGTCTCCAGATGCCCATCATTGTGGGGCACCTCACTAAGCATCTTGCTCCTGCTGGCTCATCTCAGTTCTCTTGGCGTCCTCACTGACTCACACAGTACCTTGATACATAGTAAACGCTCACATTTGGTTGTTATTGTTCCAGTTTGTGACATCATATTTGTAATCTTCTGCTGCAACTTCCCACATGTTAAGAGTGTAGACGTGCTTCTATACTCAGTGATTGGTGTTAACTGATAAAAAGAAATGTAGAGTGGAAACCAGGCTTCAAGCCTTTTGTTTTCTAGCTATAATAGAATGTTAAGCTTAGTATGCTTAGTTGTTTTCACCTTTAAAATTCTAAAAGACTGAATTAAAGTATGAAATTAATGAGGGAGAGAAGTCAAACAGTTACGGCCCAGAACAGTACCATCAAGTATAGTGGTCTGAAACAACTGTACAGTTGTGTACTAGTCAGCAGCAGCAGCAGCAGCAGCACGCCATTGAACATAAATGTGACTAGTGTAACTGAACTTCAAATGATCTGTTTCAGTTTATTAAGTATAGTCTCGTGACTAACGCTGGTAGCTCATAAGAACAGGGACTCAGTAGCAAGATGACTTTTATATATAGCTAGCTATAACTGTGGTCATGAAGTAGGACACTTAGCACTGCAGACCACAGTCCAGAGGACTGACCACAGTTCGTAGGGCATAGTTCTTAGTGGGGTGCAGAGCTTTGTTTTTCCTGCCTCCTTGTTATCCAACTGTTTCAACAATGTTGCTTTAAAAGGAGTATTTTTCCTTCATTTCATTTCTTTGGCTTTTTATCAAAAGCTGATTGATCATAGGTATATAAATCTACTTCTGGACACTTCTGTTGGCCACATTTTCAATAACTGCAGCTTCTTAGCAAGCTTTGAAAACAGTCTCCCTGCTTTTTCTTTTTCAGAGATATTTTGATATTTATAAGTTCCTTATAAAAAATGGTATTCTGGGAAGTTGATTGAATATTATAAAGTTAATCTATAATTCACTTTTTTTGGAAAAAATTTATCTCCAAAGATGCAGAAGAGGCAGTTGGCTAAATTTCACCTCTATTCCTGATAAAAAACTCTCAGCAAAATATTAATGGAACAAGAAGGGAACTATCTCAATATTACAAAACATTTACAAAAACAAGCTTTAGTTAATATCATAATGGTAAAAAACTTGAATCTTCTAAAACTCTGAATAAAGTGTGAGTACTGTGCCTAGCATTACCCTAGAAGTCCTAACCAGCACAACTAGGAAAGAAAAGATAAAGATGAGGGATGCAGAAACTATTGTCTTTATTTACAGATAATTTACACAGAAAAAAAGTCCCAAGGACCAACTATAGAAACTGCTAGGAAAAATAACATGAGTCATGAGTTGGAAAATCTGTGATTAATCTATATAACTGAATTGTATTTATTATTAATGCATTACTAGACAGTGTTGACATTCAGACAGTTATGCATCCTTAGAGATGTGGCATAAAAGATGTATAGCGTATAGATGCTAAGAACTATGAGAGACCCAGCAGAAGAGCTGAGGTAGATTGAGAAGCTGGGATGTAAGTAGAAGACTCCGCATGATTGTATGCCAGTTGCCCATGTTCATCAAGAGGTCTGGTCCAGTTAAGACCCTAGCAGGGTCTTTGAAGGTATCTCTACCAGGGAATGGCTGAGCACATAGCTCCATAGGAGAATTCTGGCTTGCTTAGCAGGCTCCAGGTTCAGTCCCTAGTTGCAGGATCTGATTTATTACAAATTTACATTAAGAATATAGTAAAGTTAGTAGTTTTCTTCAGTTTAAAAAGAATCCCAGATTTTTTAACCCATGTCCTGAGTAGCTCAGTTGGTAACAAAACTGTTTTTCAGGAAATGTGTTCCCTTCTGTCACTCCTTATAACAGCCTCTGGGAAGATTATTTCACTACCTTTGTAAGACTGGTCGTGTTAGCATTGGCCATAGTAACTTAATAAATGAGATTTCTATGTGACAGATGTCGTTACTGCATGCACTGGTTCACACAGCCCCTTTTCTGATATTCCAGTACAGCAGATCAGCTAGCCATTCTCCTTCAGGAGCTGCAGGATGTTCCACCTGTTAACCATGGCCTTACCCTGCAGCCGTTGGGAATAAAGATAACTAATACATTATGGGATAGATTGAAACCCTCAGTCTGGAGCAGCTGAGCTGCTCTCAACTGATGCAGAGCCTGCACTGCCTCACATATAAAAAAATGTATTTTCATAAGAGTAGAATTTGGTTTGTTATAACAAAGAAGATTTCTGTCTGTCTGCTTGTTGTAATAGAAATCCACAAATGTAATTTAAAAAACCTTATCTCCAAGAGAGGGGGAACATGCAAATTATTTTAAGTAAGAATTGCTAGCATTGATTAAATATAATATTAGGTAGTTTAATACATCCTTCATTGGGTTAAACTCATTTAATCCAATGCTGTGAGATAACTGTTATTCTCATTTACCAGGTTATGAAAAAGGTTACTAAAGTGACTTGACAAGTCAGAATTCTGACCTTGTGACTCAGGGAACTGTTCTCTTACTGCCTACCCTCTGTGACCGCGGGGTTTGGATTTCAAGGCCAATATTATGCTCTTGCTGCATTTAAGTACAAGTTTACCCAAAGCTCAGACAGTTATTATTCCCATTACTGTGTAGGAGGGTGCTGCTGGGCCAGTTGGTAAAGGCGTGCAGAATGGATGGTGTCTTACTCAGCATTCTCTAGAGCTAGTGAGAACCAGGGGGATAAAAATGGAAAGACTGGAAGGGAAAAAAATAATAGAAGAACTGGTTTACCTGATTTTGGAGGCTGAGAAGTTTCACAGTGCCATCTGCAAGCTGGAGAAGCAGGAAAGCATGACTGAGCACAAGTCCGAACGCTCAGAGAAACCAGTGATGATGGCTGAGAGCCCTGGGGTGCTGAGGTGAATTCTAAAACCTAGAGGCTAAGTTCCAGGATGTTTTCTGTTCTGTCCTCCCCACTTGCCAGCTCCCTTACATGTTAAGGACTGCTTTTCTGTCCCTAGTTTATGAACTCACATGCCAGTCTCTTCTCAGACATCCCCAGAGACACAGTTATTTGTTTTTACTGGGGAGTGGGTAGTTGGGCTTTGTTATTTTTAATTGAGATTCTGTTTTGTCTTGTGACGGGGGTCTCATACTGTAGCTCAGGCTATCCTGGAATTCACTATGTAGACCAGGGTGTTCTGGTCTTATAGCAATCCTCCTGGGTTTACAAAGCCACTTTGCCCTGCTAATTAAGTTAGTGTTCTTTCCAATTATTTTATAAGGAAGGATTAGCTAAGGTTGGATAAGTGACTTACTAATTTACATTTGTTGATATTATAGTGTCTTGATGACTCTATTTTCCAAACTAAAGTCCAGAGGTTTTATGGCTTTGGGGATATGAAAGTCAGTCTAAGAATAAGAAATACGGGCTGGTGAGATGGCTCAGTGGGTAAGAGCACCCGACTGCTCTTCCGAAGGTCCAGAGTTCAAATCCCAGCAACCACATGGTGGCTCAGAACCGTCTGTAACAAGATCTGACTCCCTCTTCTGGAGTGTCTGAAGACAGCTACAGTGTACTTACATATAAAAAATAAATAAATAAATAAATCTTTTAAAAAAAAAAAAAAAGAATAAGAAATACATACAGACTTTGAAAACTTCAGATGTCCAGTCTACAAAATAATGACTTAATCTGGCATCAGAATCTGTGTGGAGCTTTTTTTTTTTTTTTTTTTTTTTTTTTTTTTAAGATTTATTTATTTACTATGGTACAGTGTTTGTTTACATGTATTCCTATACACCAGAAGAGGCACCAGATGTCATAGATGATTGTGAGCCACCATGTGGTTGCTGGGAATTGAACTCAGTACCTCTGGAAGAGCAGCTGGTGTGCTTAACCACTGAACCATCTCTCCAGCCCCTATGTGGAGCTTTTCAAACCACCCATTCATGTCCCTCTTTCCCAGTTTAATGTGATCAGTTACAAAATAGAATGTTCCAGATGTAACTCAGATGTGCTTCTGTGTTGAGATTCCCTAATGTGAGACAACTGTTCAGAATACTGTCCAAAACTTGGGCCATCTAAAAATTGCAAGCCACGCGGCGTGATCACATATTTCATTAAGGTTGGCCCATCAGTTTGGGCTTCCCGTGTTAACATTGTGGTCATAATTATTGTGCAGCATCTCTGAAACTGTGCTTGGTTATACTTACAACCACTCTACCTCAGGCCCCTACTTCTAAGATTTTTAGAATATTTTCTCTGGATATTTCCTGACTCAGTGTTTATGTTGGTTCCTGTCATCAGAGGTAGCTGCTGCTGCAGGTTTACACGTGTTGTCTTAGTCAGGGATCTATTGTTGTGGAGAGACACCATGACTGAGGCTACTCTGGGGACTTATTTAGTTTTGGAGGCTTACTCCTTTATCATCATGGCAGGGAGTGTGAAGGGCACACATGCTGGAGCATTACCTGAGAGCTAAATCCTGATCTATAGGCAAAGAGAGCAAGGGAGAGACTGGGCCTGGGCTTGGGTTTTTGAAACCTCAAAGCCCACCCCCAGTGACACACCTCCTCCAACAAGGACACACCTCCTAATCCTTCTCAAATAGTGCCACTCCCAGGAGAGAGCACATTCAAACATAGGAAGCTGTGGAGACCATTCTTATTCAAATCACCATACATGGGAAGTATAAAGAATCTTTTATAGTAAACTAGAGGACAATAAAAGAATAGCCATAGAAAGTAAGAATATTAGTACCTCCTTTGAACATTATAGGAAGTTGGAACTGAAAAGACAGAGTATCTGGTGTGGCTTCTGGATTTACTATAAATAACATTAGCGGAAAGAGGCAGATTGACTTGCTAAAGACCACAAAGTGAGTTTACAGGTAAATGGTAAGATTCAGTTACATGGTAAAGAAATACTCGAACTTCTTTTTATAATTTGAAAGTAGAATTAGTATGGTTATAATAAATGTTTGTTCATTTTCTGTTGATGCAAACTTACTTTTATCATGTTCTTTATTACTTTCCTTTAAAATAGAAGAATGCAAATTAATCATAATTTTAAAGAAAATTATTAGTATCTTAGAATACTAACTATAAAGGGCCAACACACTGGAACACATAAGCTGCTCTAGGACCAACTTCCTGTGGGCCATGATGGGCTTTGTAGGAGCTTTAGCTAGCTACAGAGTAACGCCCTCCTTCCCTTGCTTACTGTGAAGGGCAGAAGTGTATAACTGCTCTTAGTTTTCCAGACAGGTGATTGGAAGATAATTGTTTAGGTTGTTTAAGTTTTAAGCTTCTTTTTCAGTGTTATATTAGTAATTCCTTTAATAAAATTGTTCTACTTGTTTTCTCTCTAATGCATTTCAGTTAAAGAGAAGTTAACTGCAGATCCAGATAGTGAGATAGCTACTACCAGCCTACGGGTTTCGCTGCTGTGTCCAGTAAGTGTTTGCTAATGCTTACCTTTGGGTGTATACACTTCTTTTTACCGAGTGTGAGAAATTCTGCTTACTTTAAGAATCTCCCCATTCTACACTGTCAGAGTTTATCAGAATGGAAAGACACTGAAGCATAGGACTGTGAGTTGAATAATTCTGAAGTGTGCCTTATTCATAGTGTGTATTATCTAACTACTGCCTTTGGTAAACAGCTATTTCTCAGGTTCCAGTTAGAAGAATAGAGTAGGGAGTGCTGTGGTGTATCCATACTCCACTAATTCAAACAGAACTTTTCTGGATAAAAATTGAGCACAGTTATCCACATCACAATTTAACTATTTTGTCAACAGTAGCTATAAGAATCCACCATTTAAAACCTGTGCCAGCTGGTTTACCTTTAATGTGGGCAGAGACAAGTGAATCTAAGTACAAGACTAGCCTGGTTTATGGAGCTCCAAGATAACTTTGTCTTCAGGAAAACTAAAAACAACAATAAACACAAAACAAAAATGATGCCATTCCTTTTTTTTTTTTTTTTTTTTTTTTTTGGTTTTTCGAGACAGGGTTTCTCTGTATAGCCCTGGCTGTCCTGGAACTCACTTGGTAGACCAGGCTGGCCTCGAACTCAGAAATCCGCCTGCCTCTGCCTCCCGATTGCTGGGATTAAAGGCACGATGCCATTCCTAATACTACACACAGACAGACAGACAGACAGACAGACAGACAGACAGACAGACAGACAGACAGATAAACACACACACACATACACACACCACCAGGCCTGGAGACCCATGCCTATAATTCCAACACTTGTGGGGAGAGGGCTGAGGCAGATGGATTACCATAAGTTCAAGGCCAGCTAAGTTACCATAGCAACACCTTGTCTTAGTTTAAAAAGGAGAAAGGAAATTCTGTTCTTCCTGACTGAATTCCTTATGCCTATAGAATTAACTCAATACTTCTAAGCCAGAAAGGGGAGGAACAGTCATTTAAATGAAACAATTATGAAGTCATCAGATTTGACCAAATGATTAAGACTATAAGCAAAGAAATTATGTTGAAATTTATTTCATACTTAATTTGTTGGTGGGCCCACCATGATTAGGGATGGCAGTTGAATATTGCCTTGATATGAGGGAAGGTGAAGATTAATAATAAACTGCTGACATTTTGGTTAATCAAATTAACTATATTCAAATGTATAAAAAACAAAAGGACACTTGTCTCCTGATTTGCCTGGATTGTTCCAGAAGGTAGTGTCATCAAAAGCTTTCAGCATCAAGAGCCTGCTAACCTAAGAGGGTGGTAGTTTCTTGTTCTCTTAAGAAGTAACAAGTTTTGTAAAATTTTAAATATTACTTATTCTTTATCTTAGCCTAGTATTGCTTACTGAGCCTTAACTCAAATTTATGATTAGTTTGTGATTCTGACTTTTACGTGTTTCCTAAAGCTAGGCTCCCTCTCTGCTCTTTGCACACCCTTATGGCCATAGAAGAAACACAGTGCAGTTAGAAGCCACTGTGTCCTTTTGCCATGGCTGTGCTGTCTGTTCTGTGAACGACTTTCCTTCTGAGGCCTCTTTGTAGCCTGTCTTCCTTAAGAAAAGAATTGTTACTATTATTAAAAGTTCTTCAATAACCAGATAAATATTAAAGAATCGTAAAGTTGGTTCAAGATCAGGAAGGTAGAAGGTAAGGAAAAAAAGCTTTAAATAAAATAATTTAAAATAACATATCTCAGTCTTTTTCTCCAAATCCTGACTTAACCTACTCTTTTCATGGTTTCTTGCTGCATCATTTCATTGTAAAACCCCAGTTAAGAGTCTATGATAAATTTAGATGATCACAGAAGCTTCATTTCCTATTTAAATCACTAGAGAAGTCTTGTTTCTTTGCATTCGCATCTTTAAAATGTTTACAGCTGCACTAATATGTAGTATTTAGATCATTGAGCAGTCACACGAAGTGTGTTCATATGAAGATGCAGCCCACTATATATGGCAGCAGTTTTATTCATGTGCTCTTCTTTCTGGGGTTCAGGTGCTTTCCCCATGTTCCTGGGAAATAAGGATCACATTTTGCTTCTTACATGTCTTGATTTACTGAGCCAGTTTCTAATTTGATGTCCCCCTGTGCTCCTCTCTCATTAGTTCCAACAGTTTCAGCAGTTCATTGTAAATTAGCATCTGCTTTCAAAATTCGGACAATAAAAAAACTACTATATGTAATATATAATTACAATATGTCATGAGTTTCTATTTGGCTAAAGGGATAATTCCCCCTACAGTTATTCCAGAGTAGCAAGGCCATATATTTTTAGGTATGTTTTTGCTCAAAAATAAAATACAGTTGTGATAACTCATCTATATATCAAATTTATGGAATCATAAAAAGAGATTTGTTCTTTGAAATATGTAAATATGCTGTCTGACTGTGCATAGAAATCTCCCTTTTGTAATATGCAGAGCTCAGAATAAATGAGTTTCTGTTATTTGTGTGCCATTTAGCTAAAGGCAACAAAAATAATTAAAATGCTTTTTCTCTTTGAGGATTGTCGGTTCTAATTTATTAAGAACAGAAACGGAAATGTTGAAAGTCTGATGATGTGAGCTGTTCCACGGACCTGTAAACCCAAACATAGATAATTTAGAGTTGATCGAAGAGAGAAAATAAACTAGAAATTTATTTTATGAGTACTTACTAGTATGAAAAACCTAACAAGATTTTAAGTATCAGTCAAACTTTCTTATTATATGAAGAAGTACATATTGTCATGACATTGTAGGCTCCTGCTGGTGTAAACCGGCTTATAACTAGTTTTATTCTCATGCAGCATCATGAGCCTTAGCACGGCCGAGTAAAGTCGGCCTCACTAGAAAACATGTTTATGTTTATCCGTTGATAATGCAGACACCCTATTATCCTTCAAAGGGAAGAGAACTTTGTAACCAAAAGAATAAACTGCTCAATGCTTGCCCCTTCTTATACCATGTTAGAAACAATAGATGCCCGTTTGTCTGGTAGACACTTAAATCTAGTGATTGATTTTAAAATGGGAGATAGGGGGATTCTTCACATAAGTGTTATTTTATGATTCTTTGAGATGACATTTGTGGTACAGCTACTTTATAAAAGGCCATGGATGTGAACATGAGCTTCCAGTTTCTTAGGCCGATTTTAACTGTCACTCCTGTTTTCAGAGTGTAGGTCACCTTGTCGGTGAAGCTCACCACAATATGGTGGGATTGTTCTCTTGCCTCTGTGCACAAAGGACACTCTTTACTGAATTTGTATTCCATCCTTATGATTTGATTTCTATAAACATGTGAAAAAAGGGCCAAAGAACAAATTAGTTCTGGCAATAGAAGATCCATTATGGGGGCTGGTGAGATGGCTCAGCGGGTAAGAGTACTGACTGCTCTTCCAAAGGTCCTTAGTTCAAATCCCAGGAACCACATGGTGGCTCACAACCATCCGTAATGAGATCTGATACCCTCCCTCTTTAGATAGTAGTGTCTGAAGACAGCTACAGTGTACTTACATATAATAAATAAATAAATCTTTAAAAAAAAAAAAGAAGAAGAAGAAGATCCATTGCTTGTTTGACATTAGCTAAGGCACTTATTAATCCATCAACATTTCCAAGGTATGATCTAGTTGATGGTGCTAAATCAAATTTTTATTTATCCTTTTATTTTTATATACTTTTAGTGGTGGGCCACTTGTTTGTTTTTTGAAACACAGGATCATATTGCCCAGCCTGGTCTCAGACTCACTATTCAGCCTGAAAATGATCTTGAACAGCTTCCCTTTCCAAGTTCTGGGATTCCAGAACCAGATATTTGAGTCACAGTGCTAGAACTCAGAGCTTCTTGCATGTTAGGCAAATGTTCTACTGATCTTAAATTAGACCTTAACTGTGAAGTGCAAATTTCTACTGGTTGCTTAATATTCCATGAAGAAAGTATAGGCTGAGAGTCCGATGGGAGATCAGTGCCTTCTCATAAGCTCCCAGCTATAGAGCTGTGGGGCTCTCCCTGATGCTTCATGGAGACAGGAAGACAAGAAGGAGGAAGATGTCAATAAGGAGCAGTAAGCCACGGACTTTATTTATGCTTTGAAAGAGGTAGTTCTTAAAGGCTTTCCTTTCACATTGCCTTTATTCCTAAAATCCCCAGTGTCTTCACATCTTTCAGGCAAAAAAGGGTTTCTCCTAGGACTGCTAACATGCACAGCTGACAGTCTATCAGTATACGAGACTGTCATCCTGCAGTATAGTAAGTACTTTTCCAAAGTGAGGGCAAGGACGTGAGTCTGGCCTGTTTCCAGTAGGAGATACACAAAGAAATAAAAGAGTATGACCTTGTTCAGGGTAGAGGTGCACACAGAAAAGGTCGCTCTCAGTTTAATCCTGGTCCTCCTCTCTGTGCTTTGGACAAGATAAATGATGCTCCTCCTGGCTTAAGTTGTTAGCATGTTCAGAGTCCTTTAAAAATTCGTTATCACTTCCGGTGGCACACACCTTTAATCCCAGCACTCAGGAGGCAGAGGCAGGTGGATTTCTGAGTTCAAGGACAGCCAGGGCTACACAGAGGAACCCTGTCTCAAAAAAAACGAAAAAAAAAAAAATTCTTTATCACTGCATCTGGCGGAAGTGGAGAGGAAATGGTGCGACTTTCTAGGTAGAAAGGGGGGCCCAGAAAGGTTTGCTGTCTTCCCTAGAAGCACAGTAAATCATTGGAATCAGAACAGTAATTTAGGACCCATGACAGATGGTTTCCTTGGTAGACAAGGAAATTACACATTTCCCTGAAATTTTTGTAAGCCAGAACCTTTTCCTCTTTTAACTCACAAACATATGGAAAGTCTTTTTCATGAACTTACCAAATAATATCATTATAGGGAGTGAGTAGCTTACATGTTCTGTGGCTATTAAGGACTTTGGAAACCCTGTAGTGGTAATGGAGATCATAATACTGCATTCCTTGTGTAGGTCCCCAGCAGTATTTCTACCTTAGGCCCAAGCAACAAGCAGTGTAGGATTAAAGAAGACCTCCATATGTGGAATAGTCAGCTGGTGTCAGCTCAGCCCACAATTACTGGGCAAGAAAAATGTCCCCAAATGTCCTAGTGCTGTCTAAGAGCCAAGGCTGTTGATTGTGTGATGGTGCCCAGTGAGGAGAGAGATTCAGAGCGTACTTCTGTCTCCTCTTCAGAGCTGCTCCAGCTATTATGCCTTACATCATGGAGGAAATGGGAGATTTGAGCTTAACCCTGTGAACTGAGTACTTATTCAGAGATGAGGTTAGAGTCCATGCTGATCTCCAGGTCTACTTTGGTCTAAATCTCTAAGTAGATGGTTCTTAACTTTTTTTCAGGTCGAAGGCTGATTTAAGAGAGCATGTGAGAAAGTGGTAAAGTGCTTAGCTAGCAAGCGTGAGGCCCTAGGTCAACCCCCACGTGCTTGCATACACACAGTGTGCGAGCACAGTCAAAGAGATTCAAACATTCCCAGCAGGAATCTCACTGCTCTATGGTAGACTATCCATAGTCACTGTGTTTGATATCCAAACATACCATGTAGAACATGGTTTTTATATTAAAATTTTTATTTTTAAAAATTAAAATGTAAGCATAACATTTTCCCATTTCCCTTTCCTTTTTCTAATCCCTCTGAAGTTCCCCTTCCTTTGCTCACTCTCAAAATCACAGCCTCTTTTCTTTGTTTTTACATACAACACACACACAGACACACACACATACCGAATATATAAATACAACCTGCTCAGTCCATATGATGGACTGTTACTTGTATGTATATAATTTCAGAGCATTTCATACCTGATAACCGATTAGGATCATCCCTGGGAAAGACTATATCTTCTAATCTCAGTATCCTTCAATTGTCTCTGTATAGTTTTCGTGTAGGAGTGGTCCCCTGTCCAGGATTTTCCTATAGCATGTCTGTTGGTATTATCCTTATTCAGGTCTTTTTAGGCAGCAGTATTGTTGGAGTATCAAAAGCTTCCCTATTGATCCTAGGCAATAGTCTAGGCAAGTTTCATGCTTCTCTGGCTCTTACACTCTTTCTGCCCCTCTTCCATGATATTAACTGGAACTTAGGTACAAGAGTCATGGACATACCATGCTTTAAATCACAGTACATGCGTGTTGTATTTCGGGAAGTCATTATTACAGCTGGGTTCTCAGCAGCACATGCTAACATTGACCTTTCCCTTCCTTAAAGCTTGGGAAAATGCGACTGACAATCCCCTGCCGGGCACTTACCTGCTCCCACCTTCAGTGTTTTGATGCAACTCTTTACATTCAAATGAATGAGAAAAAACCAACATGGGTTTGTCCTGTCTGTGATAAGAAGGCCCCATATGAACACCTTATTATTGACGGGTATGTATATTTCTATCTCTTTGTTTTTCTGCTATTCAAGTTTGTTGCCATCAGGTTTGAGATAAAACCTAGAGATAATTTTTTCAAAGGTGTTTATGGAATTTTCATTATTCTAGAAATCAGTGAGTAACTAAAAGTGAGTAACTAGTATTGTAAATACTTTTCATCTTTTAGGATTTTTTAAAACATTTATTTGGGAAGGTACATTGTAAACATAGCAGTTAGAAGACAGCATTGGAGAGTTGGTTCTTTTCTTCTGCCATCTGTGTTGTGGGGATCAAACTTGGGCTCTTAGGCTTAGTAGCAGGAACCTTTCCACCATCTTGGTGTCTCTCCCCTCTTTAAAACATTTTTTTTAAAGATTTATTGATTGATTGATTGATTTTTTTGTATGAGTACACTGTAGCTGTCTTCATATACACCAGAAGAGGGCATCATATCCCATTACAGATGGTTATGAGCCACCATGCGGTTGCTGGGAATTGAACTCAGGACTTCTGGAAAAGCTGTCAGTGCTTTTAACTGTTGAGCTATCTCTCCAGCCCTTTAAAACATTTTTTAACATTGATTTTATTATGGCTGTATGTCTTCTGCTTGTTGTGAAAACACATGCTTTTTCTTTTTTTTTTTTTTTTTTAGCACCTTCTGTTTATTATTTTAAAGCAGTAGTTCTAAGCAGACTATACACACACGCGCGTGTGTGTGTGTGTGTGTGTGTGTGTGTGTGTGTGAATTGAGTACATCTAAGACCTACAAAGTGTATACATTAAGAGGATGCATGATCAAATTTTGAAATTTTAGCAATTCAAACTCATCCAATAAGTAAATAAATAAACAAACAAATAAATAGCTTTTGTTCCTAAACAAATGGCTTAGCAGTTAAGAGCTATACTGCTTTTATAGGTCACCCAAGTTCATTTCCCAGCTCCAGTGTATCTAATGCTCTTTTCTGGTTTCCATGTGCACATACCCCCCCCCTCCACATACATACATACACAAATAATTTAAGCAGTTTGTAAATACTACAGTTTCTTTTCAGAGTTGGGCTTTTTAGTAGAAGCTTGACTTTTGTCCTGTCCACCAAGCCCTGCCACTTCTGTCCACTGTCAGGGCTCCCAGCCAAGGACAACCAGCTGATAGCAGTTCCTGTTGTTCTGCACCTTCTGTTTATAGCCTTGACTTTCCCCTTTTGTGTTTTCGGTTGCTGTCCTCACCATTGCGCACAGTGAGCAGAGGTTCTCCTTCTTAGCCATCTGTCTGTTGGTCTTGACCTGCTGATATTTGCCTGAGTCTGCCATTCCCTTTAGGTTTCTGGTTGCCTTTTTGCCACTGAACAAGAAACAAGGAAATGCATTGCGAAAAGGGAAAAATGCCTCCCTAATATTTCTAGTGTTCTTCAGCAAAACACTCAAACAAGACAGATTATTTATAGTATATGAGGAAACATAAGAGCCTTGAAGACAATAATACAAGAATTGAATGTATTTGTCAATAGACTTACAATCCAGAGCTTTAAAAATGTCGAGTCTTGGGAGAATATGAGGAAGTAGTATTTCCTGTTAGATTTTTCAGAAATGAAATGATAACTAACTTATAAATTTAGATTAATAGTAATATTTTACCAGCTCTGTATACTATATATCTTAGTTCTTCCTTTTCTTTTCTTTTTTTTTCCATTTTGGTTTTTCGAAACAGGGTTTCTCTGTATAGCCCTGGCTGTCCTGGAACTCACTTTGTAGACCAGGCTGGCCTCGAACTCAGAAATCC
>NC_034599.1:57794120-57797854 GCF_900095145.1 Mus pahari | reverse complement strand
CCTCTGCCTCCCAAGTGCTGGGATTAAAGGCGTGTGCCACCACACCCAGCTTCTCTTGCTCTTTCAAAAACAGAACAGGAAATAAAAGGCATTTTTAGTAAAACTTCTGGTTTAGTTTTTACATAAATTTTGATTATATGCTACTAATAACTTTTAGTACCAGTATATTTTGTTTGGATTTAACTGTTGGTTGGACATTTTTTAAATTATTTATTTATTTTATGTATATGAGTACACTGTAGCTGTCTTCAGACACACCAGAAGAGGGCATCAGATCCCATTTCAGATGGTTGTGAGCCACTATGTGGTTGCTGGGAATTGAACTCTGGACCTCTGGAAAAACAGTCAGTGTTCTTAACCACTGAGCCATCTTTCTAGCACTGGTTAGACATACATATATATATATATATATATATATATATAATATATTATATAAGATATATATATATATATATATATATATATATATATATATATATATATATACCTAGTTTATCAAATAAGATCTTATGAGCAATTTGCAAGTATAGAATATAAAGTATAAAGAAAAAAATTCGCCAGGCGGTGGTGGCTCACGCCTTTAATCCCAGCACTCAGGAGGCAGAGACAGGCAGATTTCTGAGTTCGAGGCCAGCCTGGTCTACGAGTGAGTTCCAGGACAGCCAGGACTACACAGAGAAACCCTGTCTCAAAAAAAAAAAAAAAAAAAAATTGAATATATATAAAATTACCACCTAGAGATAGTGTGTGCTTTCATTCACACACACAGAATCTTGTTTTGAGGCATGTTTTTCCTTAACCATCTCAGTTTTTGTGAACATTTTTCTGTATCTTTAAAACTCTTAGGGATGATCTAAGGTGCTTGCTGCCAAGCCCAGCAACCTAAGTTTGATACTTAGAACTCATGGGTAGAAGTAGAAAACCAACTCATACAAGTTGTCTTTAGACCTCACATATGCACTGTGGCACCTACCCGCCAATATAACACAAACTAAAGAGTTTGAAGTTGTCATTTCTTTCCAAGTTCCATGACATCTTTATGTAAACTGTTTCCTGTGTAGCGCATGCATGAGGGTGAATGTAGCTTTTCTGCTCTGCGCATGTGTGAGGGTGAATGTAGCTTTTCTGCTCTGTGCATGTGTGAGGGTGAATGTAGCTTTTCTGCTCTGCGCATGTGTGAGGGTGAATGGAGCTTTTCTGCTCTGCTTCCCTGTCTTCCACTTACTCCTCGTAGAACACCTGCGATCTAAGTGTTCTGAGTTACGGTCCTCGTGTCTCTTCATTTAAAACATGTCCTGTTGTCTGTCTAGGTTGTTTATGGAAATTCTAAAGTACTGCACAGACTGTGACGAGATACAGTTTAAGGAGGATGGCTCGTGGGCTCCAATGAGGTCAAAGAAGGAGGTGCAAGAAGTCAGTGCCTCCTACAATGGAGTCGATGGTGAGCGGCTTCCATGGCCTGGGTGGTTGCTTGCTGTTGTGCTTCACCATGGTTTTTGATGTAGAAATGCAGACTGTTGAAATTACTGAGCAGAACAAATAGCTCAATAATTCTTAGGTTATTGATCAAATGTCTACAAATAGCAGGATTCCTTTTAAATCAACTTTTTGCCAGCCTTAAGATTTTTATGGTACTAGATTTTCTTTTTTTCTTCTTTTTTTGTTTTCCTTTAGTTTTGTTTTGTTTTAGACATTGGAGTCTCATATTTTGTATTCACTTGGCTCTGCCTCCTGAATGCTAAGACCAAAGGTGTGCAGCACCATACTCAGCTATTTTTCTTTAAATATTTACATATATGTGGGGATAGATTTGACTTTTGGTGTTTTGTTAGGAGAGGGACCAGTATTTCCTAGGTACTTTAGATGCTGTATAGATAAACATGTGTAACATACAATCCTGCTCTAAAACTACTTTTATTCTAAAGTAGATAAAAAAGATACTTTTTTTTTTAAACAAGATTTCTCTATGTATGTAGCCCTAGCTGTCCTGTAACTCATTATGTAGACCAGGCTGGTCTTGAACTCATAGAGAGAGATCTTTTGCCTCTGCCTCCAGAATTATGGGAGTAATACAGGCATTAAGATACATTTTGATTATTCTAATTCAGAATTATTTTTCAAAATAATTGATTAACAACCAATAAAAATGGCACCGTTTTAAACCCAGTAAAGCAGAGCTACCTTACTGCTTCTTCCTCTGCTGCCCCGCCTGTCGTGCTGCTTTGCTGAGTGGATGTGCTCGTCTGCGGGGATACTGGGAGAAGAGGATTGACACGGGTATTTTAATCATTCTCGCACAGGATGCCTGAGCTCCACATTGGAGCATCAGGCAGCTTCCCACAACCAGTCCTCAAATAAAAACAAGAAAGTGGAGGTCATTGACCTAACCATTGACAGCTCGTCGGATGAAGAGGAGGAAGAACCCCCTGCCAAGAGGACCTGTCCTTCCCTGTCTCCTACGTCACCACTAAGTAATAAAGGGTGAGTGCTGCTAGGACCATGGCAAAACACTCATATGAAAGTTCATCTGCAAAGTAGGGTCAAGGCTGCCAGGTAAACCATTGTGTTTGAATACAAAATGTAGATAGACTTCTCCCAGGGATGTGGCATTTTTGATGAAGTAAAGTACTGTTCTCCAAGAGTTTGTATATAGGATTCATCATATCAAAAGATGTTTCTGGGCCTGGAGAGATGGCTCAGCAATTAAGAGTACTTGGTGTTCTACACACGGTTCCTAGTACCCACATGGTGGCTCACAACCACCTGTAATTTCCACTCCAGGGGATCTGATGACATCATCTGGCTTCCAGGGGTGCATATACACTCACACAGTTTTATAAAAAGAGGATTCTGGTGCATTTAGTAGTTCTGATGCACATGAGGATCACCAAGAGGGGTTTTTGTTGTTGTTGGTTTGGTTTGGGGTTTTGGTGGGGTTTTCTTTGTTTTGTTTTGTTTGCATTTAACCAGGTTTGTTTTGTTTTGTTAAGACTTGTTTTATTTGTATGTATGTGGATGTCAGAAACAACCTTCAGGAATTGGTTCTCTCTACCATGTGTCAAACTTTGATTGCCAGACTTAATAGCAAGTGCCTTTACCCACTGAGCAATCTCTCTAGCCCTCATTTAACCAATTTTTGAATTAATATTGTAAATAAAATTACTCTTGGACCAGGTGTGGTGGGATACACTTTTTAATCCCAGCACTTGGGGAGAGCCGAGGCAAATGGATCTCTGTGTGTTCCAGAACAGCCTGATAAATATAATGAAACCCATTCTAAGAAAGAAAGAAAGAAAGAGAGAGAGAGAGAGAGAGAGAGAGAGAGAGTAAAGAAAAGAAAAAGGAACACACACACACACACATGACTTTCAGTTTTATATATATATGCATTTNTGAAAACTTTGTGTTTGTATGTGGTTTTCATGAATAATAATTACATATTACTGTTGTTTCAAAATAGAAGAAATGCACAAAATATGTGCATGGCATTAATGCACTAAAGTATCATTAGACAATTATTTATTGCTCAGTCTTTAGCCTTTTATTCTTAGGTTTCTGTTGCTTGAACTGAAACTGAAATTTTCTCCTCTATCACTGGAATTTCTGCCAATAAAGATTACTGGAGAGACAGAAGAAAGTCCGAGTGTCTAGATAATTGTGTTTTCAGGATCACCATACTTTACTCCTCCCAAGGATATTACTTTTAAACAAACAATACATCCTTTATACTTGGT
>NC_034599.1:57779678-57793790 GCF_900095145.1 Mus pahari | reverse complement strand
AAGGAAGGAAGGAAGGAAGGAAGGAAGGAAGGAAGGAAGGAAGGAAGGAAGGAAGGAAGGGGAGAGAGAGAGGGAGAGGGAGAGAGAGAGAGATTTGAGGTGTTCCTTTCAGGATCTGTTTACAGACATACAGTCATTGTCCAGTTTTAGTCGGGTAGCAGCCATCTTGTTGGGAGTGTGTGCCACATGAGCATAAACCAATAGCTCATGCCCCTCCCCCAGTGGGCTTGTTCAGTGTAGACAGTCCAGTTCTTCCTGTGAACTCTGACCTTCATGACCAGCTCAGACTTGGACAGAACAGTGCTCAGCTACCTTCGTTAGCTCTTGGGAAACAGAGGACAACTGATGTTCTCTGAATGTGAGGAGGCCTAATAAAGTGCCGTCCACAGCTCCTGTCTGGGTCAAAACCCACAAAGATTAGACTTCATTTTTGCTGCTTGTAGGTTTTAGAACACTAGCTAAAAACTGGAACCTACTTGCTGTAAAATGAATTCAAGTAGAGCACTTACAGTGGAAAGCTGGACACACCAGGTCATTGAAGTTGGCTGCAGACATGTGTGAGGTGCAGAAAAGAACTGCAATGACGGGCTTTCCTGAAGTAGCCGTCTTTTGAAGACTTGTCTATATTTCCCAGGAGCCTCCCATCATGTTGTACCTTGGAGCTGGGATTTGTAGCACATGTTTATAACCCCATCACTCATAAGACTGTTTGGGGCCAGCCTGAACTAGATGGCATACTGTCCAATAATAATAGTAGTCATAGTAGTGAAGATGACATTGATGATGATAATAATGATGATGATGATTGAGTGGGACCGCCTGCGGCCCCACCTGAACCGGGGTCCTCCTGAAAGGCGAGCTGGGGCTGAAAGAAAATAGATGGTGAAAAAGGAAATGTGGCTAAGACAAAGTTTTCTGATCTAAGCCCACAAGTTTAATAAATTTCAGAGTTTATAAAGAGGGGAAAATCCATCCCCCGCCACCGGGTTATTGGGGCCTCTCATACAGGTGAGAGCCTGTAGGTGGATCTTGAGAATGTTGTCTCTGGAACATCTAAAAGTCTTCTCAGCAGGCAGTGGCAACTGCTTTGAAAGGTTCATCAGCTAGTGGATGGAACACAGGGCCCCCAATGGAGGAGCTAGAGAAAGTACCCAAGGAGCTGTAGGGGCTGCAACCCTGTAAGTGGAACAACAATATGAACTAACCAGTACCCCCTGAGCTCGTGTCTCTAGCTGCATATGTAGCAGAAGATGACCTAATCGGCCATCACTGGGAAGAGAGGCCCCTTGGTCTTGTAAACTTTATATGCCCCAGCACAGGGGAAGGCCAGGGCCAAGAAGTGGGAGTGGGTGGGTAGGGGAGCAGGGGTGGGGGGTGGGGTATAGGGAACTTTCCGGATAGCATTTGAAATGTAAATAAAGAAAATAATAATATAAAATAAATAAGAAAGGTGACTGCTTTGAAGAGCAGCGGCAGGTGCAAACAGTAGGTCGGAAGGGACCACCCCAGGGGGTCCTGTGCTAGTGGCAGTGAGATCTGAACCAGCCTGCTTCAAAGCTGAAGGGAGGCAACAATGATGATGATGATTTCAATGTAGTAAGTGTTCTGTAGAACCTAGAGACCCAAATGGAATGCTTAGGTGGCACATAAGTCCTATGACACATGAGGGACAAAAATGTGACCTTGGTGGATCTGGATATCTGCAGCCTCCCAAAGAAATCAGGAGACAACTGTATTGTTACATTTTTGTGCCATAATTGCAAAATTAAGATACGTTCTTTTTTTAAAAATGACACTTTCTAAAAACAAGTATATAAATACTCTAGAGTTAATTTTACGGCTGTCAAAATAGTCATATGTGAACTCTGCAATATATTTACTATCTTTTTTTTTTAAATCAGGAAAACTTTGGAGTCTTTAGAAATCTAATATTTTTTCTTTGAATATTTATTATAATTCTTCCCAAAATAACTCTGATTATTATGTTTGGAAAATTATATTAATTGCATTAACTACTTCCCTGAATTTGCCCATGATAAATTGAGCCTAAATACAGCTCTGCAAAGGCCAGAGCCTTCTCTGTGGATATGTAGATAAAACCTGGATGTCTCCAGCATTTTAAAATAATGGCTGCATCTGCAGCGCTATAAGTGTTCACAGTGGCAACCAGCCGGTAGCTGTAACACGGAGCCCAGCAGGTCGTTTGCTGCTGTGCATGATAGCAAGGAAATGCTTGAGAGCATTCACAAATAGAAAGACAGGCAGCCATCCACAATTGGAAAGAATCAGGCACTGTAGCACCTTGCTGAGTGTTCTGTTCACCCAGAAGTTCCATACTGTTTGCTAGACTGGGGTGTGTGAAGACAAGCAGTCGGCTGCTTTCTCCTGTTAGAATCTCCTAAGCATAAACAAGGACACCGCTAAGGAACATGGCGTTTTCTAGAGGCTTACATTCACATTGATTGAAACACTCTGTGCAGCACCTGAGAGTGTCTTATGCTTACTATTCCATTTAGAAACGTATAGTGCATACTCATAATTAGGATTCTGTTCTTGTGTCATTTGAAGTACTCTACCATTAAATTTGTACCTCTACCTACAAGTACCTGACATGGAGTATTGGAAATAAAAGATACATCTGGGAATGTGGTTCACTGGATAAAGTACTGGCTATAAAAGCATGATGACTCCCCAGATTCTGTGTAAGGCCAGATAAAGTACCATGCAGACAGAAGGCAGACAGAGACCGGAGAAGCACTGAAACTCATAAGCCATCTGGCCCAGCGTATCCATGAGTAGTGCAGCGATAGGCAGGGGAAGCTGTTCTCCTCCCTCCGTGTGTATGCATGCTGGAGCACCCGTGTACTACACTAGTGCACAAACACACACTGTGCATTCGAAGTGAAGATGCCTGTATTCCTCCCTTTCTCATTACTTTGTTTTCCTTTGTGCCTGTTGGCCTTACATGGTTAGGGGTTGTATTGAGTGGTGCATAAACTTTCTTAGGACTGTCATAACTCTTTCAAAGTCAGTTCTTCCTTTCTTTCTTCTTTTTCCTTTCATTTTGTTTGGGGTGGTTTTTATTTTTGGTTTTGTTTTGTTTTTTTGTTTTGTTGGGTTGGGTTGGGTTGGGTTGGGTTTGGTGTGGTTTTGGCATTTTGAGACAGGGTTTCTCTGTGTAGCCCTGACTATCCTGGAACTCACTTTGTAGACCAGGCTGGCCTCAAACTCAGAGATCCACCTGCCTCTGCCTCCCAAGTGCTGGGATTAAAGGCGTGTGCCACCACAGCCTGGCTGTCCTTTTTCCTTAAGGGAAGGAAGGAGACAGATTTGGCATCTGGCTGATAAGCCTGCCTGTGCTTTTCTGGAGTTCCTTTTTCCCTTCAGTTCAGCCATTACTTCTTAGCACCTCTCCCCCTCCTTTATACTTTGGGACACTTCAGTGCCTTGTCTGCTGCTTTGATTGGCTTCAACAGCCCTCTTATTTGACTATACTGATAGCTAAACTAGATGCTGGGTGCACCAAAGTCACTCCAGAGTTCACTCTGAGCAAGCTCATAAGTCAGCTTTCTTCTCAGTGCTCAGCTTGCTGCATTGTCCTAGTTATCTCTATTTTCCTTACCAAGGTTTCTTAGTCAGGGTTTCTATTGCTGGCATGAAACATGACAAAAGAGCAAGTTGGCAGCCTGTAGCACCTGTGTACTACACTAGGGCACAAACACAGGCAGGGAGAGGGTTTGTTGGCTTACACTTCCACAGCACTGTTGGATCATCTAAGGATTTTGGGGTAGACACTCAAACAGAGCAGGAACCTGGAGGCAGGAGCTGATGCCCTCCATAGAGGAGTTGTGCTTACTGCCTTACTCAGCCTGGTTTTTAACCAATCACTATTTAAGAAAATGCTTTCCAGGCTTGCCCAGGACTACAGAGGCACTCTCTCCTCTCAGGTCAGATGACTGTGCACAAAGAGTATCCCTAGATTGTCACTCCCTACCCCATTCTGCACCTCCTTAGACAGGACCACAGTTGCCTTTGTCAGGAATACCTTCCACCCGTGTCCAACATGGTAACTCGGCTGGGTGTCGCTCCTGCGTTCTCAGAGTCAAGGATAGAGATCTAAGGACTGTGTGGACTGCATGAATGGTCTTACCATAGCATCTCTGATTCTCCTTACAGTGTCTGCAAACACTACCACAAGCCTAAATTAGTTCTTACCATTGACTTTACTTTTTGTTTGTTTCTTTGGGTTTTTTTGTTATTGTTCTTAATTTTTTATCATAAAAAGTAGGACTTATTGTGGGATACAATTGCATTTGCTAAACTGTTAAAGTGACTATTAAATTTTCTGAACATTTCTTTCCCACAGCATTTTAAGTCTTCCTCATCAAGCCTCGCCTGTGTCCCGCACCCCAAGCCTTCCTGCTGTAGATACAAGCTACATCAACACCTCCCTCATCCAGGACTACAGGCACCCTTTCCACATGACGCCCATGCCTTATGACTTACAAGGTGAGTTCCTGCTCCTTTGCTGTGTTACACAAGCTGAGGAGTGTCTTCACTCTGAGTGGCTGCAGTCTGGGGATGGGAGCGTAGGGGAAAGTGAGTATAGGGAGAACATAGCTTTGGGTCTTCATGGTACCTTCCTCAGTAGCCAGCGCTCACTGCTCTGGAAATACTGGGCAGTGGGTTTGAGGCATTGTGAGTTTCCAGTACTCCATAAGCTGTTGGCATACTTACTGTATGTGGTCTTCAGTTTGGTGGAAGTGAGTGTTGCGTTTTGTTCTTTGATGATGGCTGCATGTAACAGATACTGTGTGTGACTGTGTTGTATTACAAGAGATGGTCTTACTGGATAGTCCTGGTTTGGGCCTGAAGTTCTCCATATAATATCTCTCCAGACTGGCCTCAAACTTGCTGTCATCCTCCTGCCTCTGCCTTCTAAGAGCTAGGATATTAGGCATGCACTGTATTGTGAAGGTTCTGCATGCCATGGCACACATGGAGAACTGAGGACAGCCTGCAGGAATTCATTTTCCTTCCACCATGTGATCTTAGGGATCAAAGTCAGGTCATCAACTTTGGTAACAAGAACCTTCACCCACTGGACATCTTGTCAGCACTGTTTTATTGTCTTATAAGTAGTGACAATTTGAGACATTTAAAATTTTTAAGCCTGGCGTGGTGGCGCATGCCTTTAATCCCAGCACTCGAGAGGCAGGGGCAGGCGGATTTCTGAGTTTGAAGCCAGCCTGGTCTACAGAGTGAGTTCCAGGACAGCCAGAGCTACACAGAGAAACCCTGTCTCGAAAAACAAAACAAAAAAGAAAAAAGAAAAAAAAATTAACTTGTTTCTTTTGAACCTTACCCTCCTTTTTTTTTTTTTTTTTGAGATGGTCTTTTTATGTAGTCCTGCTTTGCCTCAAACTCATAGATATTTATCAGCCAGTATATACTGTCATGCACAGACTCATCTTTTTTTTAAAAAAAAAAGTTTGATATATCAGTACATTCATTTATATCTCAAAAAGAATTTCAACTATAGATGTATCTTTATGACTAGTGGCTTATGGACCAATCATTTAACTTCCCAGAGGCAGGGTACTCTGAACAGTTTTCTAGACAGCTCTACTTTCCTATTTGCACACATGCATCACTGTCGCTCCATCCTGGAGGACTCTCTTCTGCTGTGGATGGGAATGGTTGCCAGCACCTTGCATTGCTGGTGTACTCAGGGTTGGATGTCAGCACGAGGCCATTGGTTTTCTTGCTCTAATGTTAACATTATTTAAGTTAGGAAGGGTCTGCTTAGAGCCAGGAATTAGAGTCGGGCTTTTTGTGATGCCACCAGACACTTATTTTTAAAGACAGGGTCTCCTATATCTCAGGTTCAACTGCCTCTTCCTCCTGAATATGAGGAGTAAGGGCATGTGCCACCGTGCCTAGCCATACGGACACCCTTGGGCTTCAATCTGGACTAGATGACGGGAAGGAAACACTTTGACAAGGAGAATTAAAAGCTTTGCAATAATCTGTGTGTCTCTTAAATTTTTACCTGTAAAGTCAAACCAAAAGTCATGAAATGCCCTAAGAGGCACTTGTGTGGAGTGTAACTGGATGGAAAGATAGCTTAAGGGTATAGCTCAGTGTGTAGCACGGTTGCCAGGTGTACATAAGATGATGGGTTTGAGTTCTAGTACCAGATCAACTGAACATGTTAGGTAGGATGTGCCTGCAGTCCCAGCACTCAAGAGATGAAGACTTGATTAAGAAGTCCCAAGTCAGCCTGCTCTACACGAGATTCCATCTAAGCAAACAGACAGGCAGGCAAACAAACAAACAAACAAACAAATAAATAAATAAATAAATAGTTACTTTGGGGGGTTGAATAAGAGCTAGGTATTGTTGCCAAAACTTAGGTTTTGTCCTTCATAGTCTACAGGTGGAAGTGCCGTAGAACCCTCAGCTTGACTTCTCATGGTTTTCTATTTGTTCTTTGGTTTGTTTGTTTGTTTTGGTAGGTTTTTGTTGGTGGTGGTTGTTGGTGGTGGTGGTTGAGACAACCTTTCGATTTCGCTTTAGCAGGCCTAGAAGTTGCTGTGTAGACCAGGCCAGCATCTTAACTAAGAAATCTGTCTCCTTCTGCCTCCTTCAAGTTCTGGAATTAAAGGTGTGCGACGTCAGCCCTTGTGGTTAAATAGGAATGCAGAGGGCCTGGGCTGTAGGACTAAAGTGCAGGATATTTAGAAAGATTTGCTTTTCCTTTTTGTTGTTTTTTTCTCTGAGATCATTTTTTTTTTCTTTCCACAGGATTAGATTTCTTTCCTTTCTTATCAGGAGACAATCAGGTATGTTATTGTGAAAATAATCTACTTCTTTAATTGTATATTAAAATATCTAAAAGTATAATACATAGCCAGAAGAAAGAATGAATTTCCTTAGAAAATAGAGCGCATGTACCCATGGTTGCTCCGTCTGTACGAATTTAAATAAAAGCATTATTCATCTCCCTCCACCCTCAGCATAGGGTAAAGACAGTGACTGCCTGCTGATTTCTCGGTACTGTTGTATAAAGACAGACACAGGGCAGTGAGTCGTGGAACGATGTATGAGAATGTCCTGGTGCCCAGGGCAGTATAGCTGCTATAGCCTGTGTTGCTACTGCATTGCCAGTGGTATGTTTGATACATAGAGTTGTGTGCAGTCTGTGAGTACTTGATATTGGTAGCAAGATCTATTGACTTTCATTTATGCAGTATGCTATGCTTCCTCATACTATGTTTATTGCATCTTCTCCCATGCTTGATTGTAGCTCATATCGTTTTGTTCATCTCAGTCCCTAAATGTACAAAATGAGTTACTAAAAGGCCATATCTAATGACCTGGATACAAAATTAAAAGTGATGAAGGAGTATGGAAGGAAGCAGTCAGTGATTCTTATCCACCAGTCAGGCTGTCCTATTGCACCAGAGCTACAGACTTGAAAAGCAAGAACAAAGTGGAAGAAGTCTCATCGGAAACAGACAAACACAGATTAAGAAAGGCCTGCTTCAGCCATAGAAAAGTGGCTAAGGACATGGACTAAGGACCAGACACAGAAACTCCTCCCTCTCAGTACTGTAGTTGTCACTGTCAAAGCAGTAACCGGGCCGCTGTCCAGAATGCCCTCCTGGGCTTCATGCCAGCAAGCTAAAGCACTGACTGAAGAGTAGCAAACTTTGTAAGAAGATGTGCATTGGTGATGATGCCTGCTCGTGTACATCCTTTCGTGCCTGGGTCAGGGTGGTGGTCTTGTTCCAACAGCATAACTCTGACCCAACCAATAAGTCAAGGAGGGTTTTGGTTTGGTTTTTTTTTTGTTTGTTTGTTTTTTTTTTTAGGGTTTCATACATGAGTATACTTTATTTACATTATTTCCATCCATTTCTTTCCCTCCTTCAGCTCCTCCTATTGTCCTGTATATGCACTTTTAATTTTTTATTACTATTGCACACATGGTGTTGCTTGGTGTAACATAGCACGTATTTGGAAGTCTAAGGACAGCTGTGTGGAGTCAGCCCACCTCTGTATGCGCTCCACCCATTGATCTTAAATAGTTGGGCTACACAGCAAGCACTTTTATCTGCAGAGCCACCATGCTGGCTGATCGAAGAGATTTAGTGGCCTTTGGGACCCACTGCCCAAGTAGGACCTTTGTCTAAGCTACACTGCCACAGAAACCCTGAGGAGTCCACAGACATCAGCCCCTTCAGATGCTTGAGAACAGGAACATCAGCAGAGGGCGTGTTTGTGGTGCGCTATTGACAAGTGCATCTCCTATGGACGGATAATCCAAGCAAGGCCCACAGCATGTTCTGAGGAATGGGCACCTGCTTAGCATGAACCCTAGTAGGTCATCAGGGATCCAGAAGCAGGCATTGTCCCTATCCTGAAAACCTTCCGGGAAACAAGATGTGGCTAGTAGACTGATTCTAACCTCCCTGGCCTGCATAGACCTGAGGGTGTGTATGTGGGATGAGTTTGTCTTTTTAGCAAAATACATAACTATTGCATAGCCATATGGTGTATTCATGTTTTAAGTAGTGTTATAGAGAATTAAGTAGTCAGAAGCCTAAGATTTAATGGTTAATGGGGGAGACATTTTCTTCAGTGATATTACCACTGGTAAGTTGTCTGTGCTCTGTAAGCAACACTGAATAAACTTTGGGACACATACATGTTTGAAGTGGACTGTTGGAAAAAGGAAGAAGATCAGCTGGAGGGAGAGAAAACAAGAGAAAATAGTAGAAGCGGTTATGATTAAAAGACATATACAATGTTAGAACTCATTGTGTTTAATTAGTATGTTATAAACGTTTTAAAACAAAGTAAAATTGATATGTAACTGTGGTTAATTAAAGAAAGATAGCTTTGGGATTTTGTTTTTTAATAAATGTAGAATGGCACAGAGTGCTGGTAAAGCCCACATAGTGCACAGATCTGTCCTCAGCCCTCACAGCCACTCCACAGTGCTCCCTGACCCGGAGAGACTTGCAGAAGCAGGCTGCACCAAGCTGCAGCCCCAGCCAGGAGCAGCTGAGCAGCTGGGAGACAGTTCTCTAGCTGAACTTGCCGTTGGAAATGTGGGATGTATCCTTCCTACTGCTTCTGAACACCTCAGAAATAGAGGGCTAAGACCTGCATGCAATACAAACTACATGCACACACAATCAGAAATGTCATTCCAGTTTCAGATACCATGCCAAAGCGCTCTCAGTAATAGTGCCCAGTCGTTTACTACAGAATGTGTTGTCACTTGAGGAGCCTTGCTCTGCTGAGAAGAGTACACCGAGGTGCGAGGTGCGTCTGATTGTAACCGAGTGTTTTGTCTCTGGTCCCTCCTAGCATTACAACACCTCCCTGCTTGCCGCAGCGGCAGCGGCGGTCTCAGATGACCAGGACCTCCTGCACTCCTCCCGGTTTTTCCCGTATACCTCCTCGCAGATGTTTCTCGATCAGCTAAGTGCAGGAGGGAGCGCTTCTCTGCCAGCCACCAATGGAAGCAGTGGCGGCAGCAACAGCAGCCTTGTGTCTTCCAACAGTCTGAGGGAGAGCCATGGCCATGGCGTGGCCAGCAGGAGCAGCGCAGACACAGCGTCCATCTTTGGCATCATACCAGACATTATCTCATTGGACTGACGCTCTCACCCACTGCTCCCACCCCATCCCAGATTAAATGACTTGGCAGAAGAGAACTCTATGCTCTGTTTTACTTTATCCTGTTTAGAAAAGTATACAAGCGTGGTTTTTTTTTCCTTTTTTTTAGGGAAAAAAAAATTAAAAGAAATGTACAGAGAACAAAACTATATTTTCAGTTTTACTTTTGTATATAAATCTAAGACTGCCTGTCTGATAAAACACTTGTTTAAAAAAAAAGAAAAAGAAAAGAAAAAACAAGCACCCACAAACCTTCAGTTCATTTTTTCTGGATTCTGAAGACGTCACCATTTGTCCTATGGTTTGGGTTTTATTTTACTTCAATGGCATTATCTTTCTTGCAATAATGGAAACAATTGCATGTATGAGGTTTAAATTGTGGGCTTTGTTGTGGGGAAGGGTTTGGAATAGCTTTGATTTCCATTTTTTAAAAGTGACAGACTTGGATTCTGTTTGTGTGTGCGTGGGTTTTGCCAGCCTTAAGTTATGAGCCTCGTCTATCTCACTGCATATCCTTTGTTTTCAGGACAGAGCTCATGTGCGTGCGTGCGTGCGTGCGTCTGTGCGCAAGAGCGCCTGTGTACCTGTGTGTACTGTTCTGTCGTCACTCTCCCCTCCTCAGTTTGCATTTGGTTATTATCACTCTTGTGTGAGCATCTTTCTCAACTCTTCCTAGGTGCATGTTCTCCATCCCAGATCCTGTGTGATCTGCTGTCTACCCTCTACGAGTGTGTTTCCCAGAAGTGCTGGAGCAAACGCTGCCTGGATGCGCAGTCTGTGGGCAGGCCCTCGAATGACAATACACTTCTGTTAATTATAAATCTGAATTGCCAGTATTCTGTATGTAAGCCAAGGCTGTGAGCACTTGCATTTTGGCAACAGGGTAACAAGTTTTCCTTGAGGATCTTCATACCAAAATGGAATGTGAAAGAGCCCCGAAGCCCCGTGGGGTGTGGAGTGAGTGCCATTTGCAGCTGGCAAAGAACGTTCCATTCCACCGAAAGAAAAGAAGGAAGGAAAGAAAGAATTGGTTATCCTAAAGTTAACAGTACAGCGCAGCCCACATGTGGATCCATACCAAATCTATATGATAAACAGTTGAAACTCAAAAATAACCTTGGTTATTTTGGTTTTCTGTCTCTGAGTATACTTCCTTTCTTAGCCATGTTTTTTCCTTCACCTTTAGTGGCAAGCATGACATAGGAAGCCTTTTTTTTTTTTTTAAATTCAAGAATCAATTGGTCTTACCTATTCTCAGTAGCAGAATATGTAAATATGTTAAAATTGCCTTCAGGAGGTGATTAAGGGTCAAAGGAAGGAAAAAATACTTCTCATACTTGAGAGTCAGCAGAGAAGAAAGCGTACTCTTACAGTGGGGGATAGGTGGCAGCTGATGGAGGATGCAGGTTTAACTGCAGAGAGCCAGGGCATGCCATCGCCAGCTCCTACACTGGCTTTTATGTTCCACCTTCATGTTCTCAGAGTTGGGGAAGGACCATCTATGTGTGTAGTAAACTTGTTTTTAAGCCTTGCATCCATAACAGAAGGACCGGTATGAATCCAGGTAGAAGTCAAGGTGACTGTGTCTTCAGTTCTATAATAAAGGAAGTGGTTCACATGACAGTGTGGCATCTAAAAATAATATCTGTTTTATAGTCTCTCTGCTACTAAAATGTCGACTTGAATTTTTGAAAAAAGTTGGTGTTGATGTGTATTTGTGTGTGTGTGTGTGTGTGTGTGTATATATATGTATTTATATAAACAAGTGCGTGTGAGTAACATCATCGTCTTCCCCTACGCATGTGTGTTCCACACAGAAACGGCTGTTAGAGTCACAAAACAATTCGCAATAAAACAAGACATTTGTTGTCAGTTAAAACCAGAAATAGTTATGTTTTTAAATTCATCTGGTGTTATGAGTACATGTTCTACCATCTCTCATTACTGTATTAATTTAGACTCACTTCAGATACCATAGTTTGTATCTAAATTGGGATTATCGTGGAAATCACTAAAATTTTGAGGTGTTTCTATTAACATAGCAATAGGAAACATTATTTTAACTATCTGAGAAAATGAATAGTTTTCTTTGTCCTTGGTTTTGTTTGGGTGGTTTTGGTTTGGCTTGGTGTTGGTTACTGTTGTTAGCAGTTTTAGGATACTGATGCATAGTTTTTTGTTCTGATGCTGAATTACAAACTTAAAACAATCCAGTTTAAACCAGCTCTCCGTGTTCTTCATGCCAGTTATAGAGGGGTCACTTTCCTTCTGTGTCCTGCCTTGTACCAGCCTAAGGGGTGAGTGGGTAACTGGAGGAATAGGTGCCCTGTGGCTCTGGTCATGTCCCCACGGAAGCACAAGCCGCTTGGCTGTGTGTGTCCCTCCCACTTACAGAGGAGCTCACTTCCTCAGTGTTGGCTTTCTAACATGTCACACGTGGTCAAGTTCAGTCAGAGACTTTCACAACCCTGAGTAATTATTAGAGCCACACACCACTTTATCTCCTGCATTAAAAGAAAAAGTGCATGGTCACTTTGTCCCCTGTTGTTGTTTTTCCTTAGCCGGCCCTCACTCCCCAGCCCTGCCCACCTTGATTAACAGGCTGTGGACAAATAATGTTCTCAGCATCTTTCATTCAGCAAGTTGCCAGGAGCTCCTTCCTTAGTCTCTCCCTCTAGCATGTACACATGTGCTCTGTACAGCACTGTGTTCTATACAGTATTGTGTGTGTGCTCCTGTCTTTCTGTAAGCACACATCACCAATAAAGTAGCCATTCAACCAGGAGGGTGGAGGTGGCTTTTAATTTACCATGTGGGCATTACTGGACACATTTTTTAAAATATGAAACTTAACCATGCATACTTTGTTGACCAATTCATTTTGAGTATTAAAGTTGTTCCACTGCTAACTTGGATGTTATACATCTATAGTACTGACTTAAAGAATCACTAAAGTTTTGAAAAATGTGGGTTCTTTTGGTGGTGGTGGCGGTGGTGGTATATTTTTTTTTGTTGTTGTTGCTTTTTGTTCTTTTTTTCGGCCAATTTTTCTTTGAGACAAGTCTGTGGAACTGAATGAAAATATACCCTAATTAATTGTAAATGAATAAATGTAGAAAGAACCTAGTTTTTAAAGCAATTTCGATTTTAAATACATGAAACGTTCAGAATCTTCAGGACTCTTAAAGCACATTTGAATTTATTTTGGTAAGAGTTTTGTTTTGTGGATACACATTGAATTCTGTTTGTTTTTTAATTAAACGCAAAATGTAGATTTCAAGGAGGGAGGGAGAGTAGCCGGTGGTCCCAGAGCGCGCTGCTGCTGATTTATTAACAAAGGGGAAGATGTATATAAATAGATAAAGATTACCATAAATTCCATGAACTTAAATCTGTGATTCATTGCCTTAAGACTTTCTCTCTTAGAATTTCCATACCGCATGCCAAACCAGTAAAATGGCTTTTAAAAAATGTATAGTAAACCAATGTCAGTTTGTATAAAAGTACTAAGTGAAAATATTTATTACATGCATTGGAGAAAAGTTGTTTCCCTGTCGAATGTTACCTGTTTCTGTAGCGCTCTTTAGATGTAATAAAAGAGAAGCCTTCAGTTCATCTGTGTTCTGTAAAGTGCTACTCCTGGGCCCACAAAGGAACAGTCCCCATGAGAAAAGTACTGGTGCTGCGTGCTCCTGGGGCCCCTGTCACCCAGATATCCCAAAGCATGACAAGTAACTGCTACCTTCCTATCATGCTTTGAGACATTTCCTTATTGCTTTACAGCTCACCTTAAATTCTAAGGGTACTAGCTTATTTATCTGTCTGCTGTGCAAACACCACTCTTTATGGTGAGCAGCTAGGTGCTAGGAAAACTTGTTGGAATTTGAGGAATGCATAAGAGGCAGCCAAACCATCCCTGATACTGCTTTGTAAACCAGACTTGAGTGTGAGCTCACCCTGTCACCCATGACTAGAGCAGTGGGCAGGGAAGAACAGCCCAGGCCATGCAGACACCTGCTAGCCATGTGCTCTTTTCAGGCTGTGCTGGAGATCCCACTTAGCCGGATAGGACTCATAGAGTGTGCATTAAAACTACACTGGAGGCTGGGCGTCATGGCTCTCACCTTTAATCCCACCTTTGAGAGGCAGAGGCGGGTGGATATCTGAGATCAAGGCCAGTGTGGTCTGCAGAGCAAGTTCCAGAACAGCCAGGACTACACAGAGAAACCCTATATCTCAGGAAAAGCCAAGAAAAACAAACACAAAACCTATCCTGAAAGGCTGGAGGTGTTGGCAGAGTGCTTGCCTGACATGCATGGAACATTGTCCCCAGTGTCAAATAAAAGAGGCACAGTATACACCTGTCTTCTCAGCACTTTGGAGGTGGGGACAGGATCGAAGTGCAAGGGCATCCAAATT
>NC_034599.1:57764169-57779435 GCF_900095145.1 Mus pahari | reverse complement strand
TCAAGGGCCAGGTGGTGGTGACACACGCCTTTAATCCCAGCACTCAGGAGGCAGAGGCAGGCGGATTTCTGAGTTCGAGGCCAGGTCTACAGAATGAGTTCCAGGACACAGGGCTACACAGAGAAACCCTGTCTCGGGAAATAAATAAATAAATAGATAGATGAAAAGTCACCGACAGACATCAGAACGGTAGGAAGTGCCTCTAGTATAGGGCCCAGCCTCTTCCCACCCTGCCTCACGCGCAGCATCCGCATGGAACATCTGTCAGATTTCAAATTCTAGACTGGTGAGCAGATGTGATTCTAAAGCCATGGCTAGAGCCAGAGGTGCTGGGGTCTGGAACCTTCCCACTCAACAGAAAAAAACAGCCACCTCTCTGTAGTAGACATCTAGCCCCCCCCCCCCCGGAGGGCTTACCACGGGAAGTAGGAAGTTTTGCTGTATTTTGTCTGTACTTACTTCTTGCAGGCTCCCTAAAACAGCCCAGAAATTCTACATTTTTATCTTTGTGTTTCCCAGACAGGCTCTTGCCAATATTGTGTCTCATGTTAGACTCCATCCTCTTTGAAGGGATGTGCCACTATTATTTAGCTTTTTAGGGTTTGTTTTGTTTGCTTTGTTTTAGGGAGGTTGGTGGTGGTGGTGGTTTGGTTTGGTTTGGTTTGGTTTTTGGATTAAAGAAATTTGCCAGGTTGTTTATAATCAAGCTACTCAGGGGACACATAGTATCTACTCCCAGGAATGAGGCTCTCCCTTCAATTGTCTTCTGTTTGGTCTGAGCCATCCAGGCTATGTGAGGTAGCTGAACCCAGGCTGCCAGTGTTTAGTTCCCTGGAGTGTTTCCAGAGCCTAGCCCTTAGTAAGATGTGTGTCTTGTCTGCTTCCCAAGAGACCTTGTGTCTTGATATGTCTTTCTACTTTCATATAAGGCACAAAGCCACAGGCAGTCCTGACACAAAGGAATGAAGGTCTTCATGTTTAGAGCTCTGCCCCCTACCTCTGCTGGAGTGTTCCGTGGGTTTCCTGGATATCCTGGCTAGGACACTGGTTCCCACTGTTGACTTCAGGGCCTCTCAGATTCTGGCCATGGCATGATAAATCTCCTCATTCTGTGAGTCTCAAGAGAATAGCTGAAAGTCATGATCACCGCAGGTCACTTGAGCAGACCATCCTAGTTCCTTTAACCTAACAGTGGCCCTGGACCCAGCTTCAGCAAACTGCTTAACTCTGCAAGGCCTCCCACTTCCTTTGGTGTGGGATATAAAGTTGGCTCTCCCCACTACTCAGCCGACCCTACACTCCTCTAATGTTTGTTTACACTTTATACCTCTTTATGAAAAAGCATCCTACACTTGGTCTGGCCAGTGAGATGGAAAAAAATGAGGATTTATCAGTGGGATTGTAGAACTATAAGAAATGAGAACAAATAAATGAAACTCCAGAAAGGAAATGGGTGTGTCCGTGTGCATGCGCTGTGTTTATTGTGTGTCTTGTGTGTGTGTGTGTGTGTGCACGCGCGCGCGCACACGCTATATGCTTATTCTATGTTTGTGCACACAGTTTGTTGCTGTATGTCTGTGCTCTATGTTTGTTGCTCTGTATGTGTGTGCAAGTGTGTGCATGCGTGTGTACGCACTCTGTGCTTGTTGCCTGTTCCCAGCCAACCTTGGTTTTATCCTAGACATGTCGAAGGTTGTTCTTGCACCCAAAAGTAGACTGGTCTTCTAGGCAGACTGTTCTTTTAGAGAAACACTACCACAGAAACACCAATTCCATATGCTCTGAAGTTGCCAACCAATTCTTTTCAGTCACAATCTTCATCCCTGTGAGGACCAAAGGCTTTGAGAAGTACAATGGGTAAGGGGATGATGTTACAGAGGCAGCACTGGCACACAACCCTAACTGCAAATCATAGGGCTAGACTATGCTGCAAAGGGCTAGACTAATGTTAGTACCAAAATCAAGACAGACCTTATTACAGTCATCCAATGCCATGGCTACATCATTTATTGGTACTTATGCCATGCAGTGGTTGTGCCATCTCTAGACTTCCCTTACAAAAAGCAATCAGTCCAGGTTTTCAGGACCTGGAGGCTCTCATCCTCTGCTCCCTTGATCTCGGCTCCCTCAGTAGTCTCGCACTGGAACGGTGATCCTCTGGATAAATGTGTCATATTTCACTTGGCCGTTTGGTTCGATGCCTGCTTCCTTGAAAAGATCATCCACTGCAATAAATCACATTACTGTTTCAATTTGGATCTGCTGATATTAGGGGTCTCCAGAAGTCTTCCCTGAGAATTTGATAGACTGTTCCCGTGGACTGGGATACGAGCCAAAATGAGAGAATAACCTGCTTATAAGAACCCAGAACTTTTCCCAGGATATGAGCACAGAGTACACTGGATCAGTCCCTGAGGCTGCCTTGTACTTGATTTTAATTTTTTAAACATCTTTTGAAGGGGAGGTATTGTGCATACCACACATGTGGGGGTCAGAGCACAGCTTGTGGGAGTCAGCTCTTTCCTTCCACCATGTGGCTTCCAAAGATAAGCAGGCTTGGCAGTCCTCTGTCTGTCTTTCAAGAAACCTTTAGCGTGGATGTTGTACCTGTGCAGCCCACCCTAGTAACCTCCCAGTCACATGGGCATCGTCCATGGCTCCAAACACAGCATGGCTCACACCTGCACCTCTCCTCCAAAAAAAGCCCACCTCTCACCTTGCTGCCCCCCACCAATGGAATACTGAGTGGCAAGTGGTCTGTTACTCTACAGTCTAGTCTACAAGTGTCTATTACTCTGTAATCTACAAGTGGTCTGTTACTTTATAATCTAGTCTGCAAGTCTCTGTTACTCTGTAGTCTAGTCTACAAATGTCTGTTACTCTATAGCCTAGTCTACAAGTATCTGTTACTCTATTTCACTACAAAGGGATGAGGAGAGTACATGGCCACCTGCACCTAGATTGGAGTTGGATCCCTAACATTAATTTGAAAAATGCATCTTGTCAATGCACATGCAAAAAGTAAAGCCAACTGCAACTGAAGTTCAGCGCATCAAACTACACTGTTCAGGGGCTGGAAAGATGGCTTAGCAGTGCAGAGTACAAACTACTCTTGAGAGAACCCTAATTCCATTCCCAGTTGATGTGTAGGTGGCTCACAACTGCCTCTAACCTGTTCCAGGGATTCTGATGCCCATTATTTGCCCTCCGTGGGCACCTGTACATATAGGTGCAAACACAGAATCTTTTTCTATGAGACTCTTGTTTGTTTTGAGATGGTAGCACTGCCTAGAACGTCCTCTGTAGACTAGGCTGGCACACTGGGATTCAGGCGAGATGAGCCTGCCTCTGTCTCCCAAGTGCTCAGATTAAAGGCCTGTGCCACCACGCCTGCCAAATAAAATCTTGAAAGTAGAATTGCTTTTTAAAAGATACTAATTCAGCCAGGTATGGTGGTGTATACAGCTTTAATCCCAAAACTCTGGAGGAGGAGGAGACAGGTGGGTCTCTGAGTTTGAGGCTACCTCGGGCTATATAGTGAGATCCTGTCAGATAGAGATAGATAGATAGATAGATAGATAGATAGATAGATAGAGATAGTAGATAGAGATAGTAGATAGATAGATAGATAGATAGAGATAGTAGATAGATAGATGATAGATAGATAGATAGATAGATAGAGATAGAAGATAGATAGATAGATAGATAGATAGATAGATAGATAGATAGATAGATAGATAGATAGATAGATAGATAGATAGTAGATAGATTGAATATAGTTCTCTCTTTTTAAAACCAGAGGTGCTCTGAGCCTGGGGAAACAGGAGCATCTTATTTCATGGAATAGCTTCTAACCTGCAGCCAGTTAGTGAGTTGCCAGCCACAGAGAACAGGCCAAGTATCTGCTCCAGCTGGAGACGGACCAGAAGGCAACATGCCACAGCCCAGTGCCCAGCAGAGTGGGCAACACTCTAAGGCTGGGTGATAGCCCTGCCAGGTACTACATGTGTCCAAGATGCTTCAGAACAGAACATTTCTCCTGAATCCCCAGAAGCGATGGTTCTCACTGGGGGTACCTTGTATTCCACTGAACCTGGAGGAGAACTGGTCTCTGCCAGCTCCTTCTCAATGGCCTTTGCTGCTTAGCACGAGGGAAGTCTAGGGCCTGAATATCACTGCAGGCAGGGCACTAACCACCTGAGAGAACACTCCACCAGCAGTGCCATGGAGTCTGAGGCAAGGGCAGGCCGGTTTTCCCCTTCACATGAAAAGCAGTTGCCGTAAGCTCTTCCAGCTGAAAGACATTGGGAGCTGAATCTGCCTGCTCCACGCCATTTGTAAGGGCTTTGCTCAGGACCTTCCTGAGTGCAGGTACGATCTGAGCAGGCTGGTCCATAGACTGCTAGTTCTTGGAGGACCCCAGGGTTACCTGTGAGAACCCCATTTACAGCAAGGGGAAGAAGCGCATCCCAAGGGCTCTGTAAAGGAAGGGCCCGGATTCAAACTCGATTCAAACCACAACCTGAAAACTCTGCCTTCGTTAGTTGTTATCTGGCCAGAAGTTAATAATCCGTGGGTATCGGACCTTTTCAGCCCTCTGCGCCTAAGCTGAACCTCTATCTGACCCCACAAGCTCCCCACACGACCTGAAAGCCTGACTTTGGATACAAGTGATGCTGACTAGGGGCAGGCCAAAGTCTACAGTTGTATCAGGACCAGGGCTGCCAACAGTGTTAGCAGGCTAGGAAGAAAGACACCGCAGATGGCCCAAGCCTGCACCTAGAGTTTCCTCACAAGGCCCAGGCCCTCATCCTGTTCTGAAGCGAGAAGTGTCATAGGCAAGACCCCCTCATACTTGTGACCACGACAGGTTGCTCTTGCCAACCCTGAAAAGCTCCCACAGCCCCAGTTCCTAGGGCTGCTAGGGACAAGGGCACAATGGCTTCTCAATTAGGAAACACCACAGGTGACGGTATCCAAGCCAGCTGTGGTGAGAAGATGGCCCTGGACAGGAGAGGCTCCTGCTCCCTGCACTCTGCCTCAGCTCTACTCCCTAGAGCCACTCATCTGGCCCCTTTTGTCAGCTGAACTCTTGTTGCCAGTGTGCCTGTTACAGCTTGTAGTGTGTATGGCTTGTGTGCACATGTGTATCCCAGTTCATGTGTGTGGAGGCTCATGTGCAGGTGCACCGGCACCTATGTATGGAAAGCCAAGGTTGCCATTTGGTGTCTTCCTCTATGGCTGTCTACTTTTGTTTGAGGTATAGGCTCTCCGAGCCTAGAGCCCACGGATCGGATATAGTCTTGCCAGCTTGCCCTAGCATTCTGTCTCTACCCCCCAAGTGAGTGCAGGAATTACAGGCAGCCACACACACCTCCTGTCCAGCTCTTTCAAACAAACAAACAAACATGGGTTCCAGGATCCAAACTGATCCTCATGCTTGTGGGGCAAACCCTACCCATGAAGTCATCTCTCCAGCCCCTGTCTTGGAGCTATGTCTTTGACATTGTGACACAACATTATCCCCTACAAAGTTGACATTTGATAACCACACCAGTAAAGTTCTAAAACCAAAAGTGGCTGCATTGCTAGCCACTCTGGGCCACACTGGGATCCTCGGTGAGAGCTTGGACGAAGTGAATCCCGGCAGATGCCCCAGCTGCTCACACAAAGTCAGCCTCCACTGCTTCTGGGACTCCAAGTGGAGACTGTCTCTGAGCTAACCCTCTCCCCCGGCCCACATCCGCCTCTCGAGCCCTTTGGTTTAGCCAGCTTGACTTCTGCTCTCGAGCTTCTGGGCCATTCATCATCTTGCCATCTGCACAGCCTTGGGTGATCTACATAATACTGCCCTCCCCACGGTTCCCTCACCCTTCCCAGACAGCTCAGGGCCCACCAGGCTGGTACCTTCCTTGTGAGTGAGCTTCTCTCCCAGTTTCATGAGTTTCGACCGCAGCTCAGACGCCATGATGTAACCTTTCTTCTCCTTGTCTGCCATCAGCATGGCCAGAAGGATTTCTTTCTTCGGGTCCTCTTGCTTGATTTGCATGTGCATGATGGTCAGGAAGGTAGAGAAATCCAGCTCTCCGTACTTGTCTAGGAAACCCCACAAAACAGTGAGCGGGTGGGAAGGTTCTTAGGGGGAAGCCAGCCCCAGGGGGTCAGAGCTCCCCCCCCCCCAGCCATTCACAGCACAGAAAGTCTCCATGTCATCCTCGCAGCGATCCTCAGAACCATGTGGGATATGGTCTTTTTGGGAGGTGGGGGTTTGAGACAGGGTTTCTCTGTGTAGCCCTAGCTGTCCTGGAACTCACTCTGTAGAACAGGTTGACCTCGAAATCAGAAATCTGCCTGCCTCTGCCTCCCAAGTGCTGGGATTAAAGGCGTTCGCCACCACTGCCCGGCTGTGTGGTGGTGGTCTTAACAGAATCTAGAATCTTAGTGAAAGGTCTGTGGGGCACACCCATGGGGGTTCACCTTGACTATGTTAATTGATGTGAAAGGCACATCCATTTTGGGTGCCACTGATAAGCTACTTCTCAGCCACTGCCTGTGAATTGAGCCAATTTAAGCCAGATTAGATTATATAAAAGGCAGGTTTGTTGGGAAGCCGGGAAGCCGCTCTCAGGTGAGTTCATTGGCCCCAAGGATGGAGGCCAGGGGAGTCGCCATGGGGAGAGTGAAGGAAGGGAGAAGAAAAAGAGAGAAAGGGTGATCCTGCAGAGAGAGGAGAAGAGTGAGGGAGAGATCAAAGTCCCTGGATTCTATAGGGAGGAGCCTCTCAGGGAAGGGAAGCCTGGCCCCTGGCCTGGAAAGTTCAGGGTTGGGGCAGGGTGTGCCAGATAGGAACTGAGGGATGCTGGGAGAACCTGGGGGTCAGGTCTGCTTTGATGTGTAAAGTATGCACCTCAACCCCTTGTCCTGGTCCAAAACCAAACAGGCACCATTCCCTAGGGTAGGTAATCCCCAACTGTGTCAGAGTGGAGAGCCCTGGCATTCAGCTAATACACATGCATTCATTGTCGCCGCCTTCTGGCCATGTGATCAGGTGCTTCAAGCTGAGATGGACTGAAATAAAACCTTCTCTTCTTAAGTTGCTTTAGTCATGGTATTTTATCATAGCAACAGGGTGGGGAGAGGGCAGCAGCAGGGGGAGGGCACACCTAAGACATCATGATTATTAATCCCTCCCCCTATCTTGCTTGCTAAGGAGACAGTAATCCAGAGTATTGAATGATACCGCAGGACCAGAGTGAGCCCCCTCTGCTCTCTCCCATGCTTCCAAATGGAGGAAACCTGGTCCAGGTCAGTGTGTCCATTCTCCTCTTAGCAGACACCAGATCCACCTCAAGTCCTGGTCTCTGCCTTACCACTCACTCCACTACCTTCCCATGGCCTTCAGGCTCCACCCTCCTCACACCACTTTGCACAACAAATGGGAATGCCCCTGACTGCTTTGTCCTTTCTAAGGAAAAGAGAACAGAGAGTTCAGGTTTCTGCCCCCTGGGCTCTGGCCTGTAGGAGGAGATGCTCACTGGCCTCTAGTAACCCTAGCAGATGTGAGAACCCATCTGAGAGATGAGGATGCTGAGGTCCAGGTGCTGAGGGCTGGACTCGGGCTCAAGTGCTCTTTCCAAAGCCACCCCTTTCTCTGGGCTTGTTTTCCCCCAACCCTCACCCCACCCCCCAGAGTCCAGTCCCCAGTGTCCAGTCCCCAGTGTATACACCCTGGTAGACATTACTCCCTAAGTTTTTAATTCCTAAAAGTAAAGAAACACAATTTGGTTTTGATTATAAAAGTCCCATATGTCCCAGTCAAAAAAAGAAAGTCTCCCTTAATGACAGCAGCAGAGGGAACTGCTTGGGCTCCGGTTCCTTCCAGTTTGGCACCCTTGGTACAGTTTCTAGGTCAGCCAAAGAAATCAGAAGAATTGAGCCCTGGTCTTGAGTCCTCCATTGGCTCCAGAGCCCAGGCACCTTACTGGCTCTGGGATGTGTCTTTGGTTAGGACATAGTTGGATGGAGCACACACAACTGGGCTGTTTTCACTAAGCACATGCCAGACCCCCTGCAGAAAGCTGTTTCTCCATAAGTATAGGAGCAGAGTATGGTGGTACACATCTGTGAGCTCAGCATTCTGGAGGTGGAGGCAGGGGGATCAGGAACTCAGAGTCACCCTGGGCTAGCATAAGGTGAGTTCAAGACCAGCCTGGGCTACATGAGACTCTATCTCAAATAAAATCAGAGAGAGAAAAAAACACTGAGATCACCGTTAGCATACTTTCTTGGGCTGTGACAGACTTGGTGGGACATGAGACCAAGGTCCCCTGTGGGAAGAAATACAGTATATATACATGGCCAGCTAGCTACCTCTACAGTTCAGACAGGGGAGGCACTCAGTACCTCAGGCTTCTGAGCTTTCTCCGTGGCCACCACCTGCTTCTCCTAGCTAGACCCTTCACAAGCCCACCCGGACCACCCACTCACCTATCCCATGAGTCTGCAGGTGCCGCTGCACTTCCCCGGGCGTGGGACTGGCCCCTAGGCACCTCATGGACACCAGAAGATCTGTGGCCTTGATCTTCCCTCTTTGCTGCTTGTCATACAGAGAGAAGCATTCCTTGTACTCTGCAAACAGTTGGGAGAGGAAATCAGTCGCAGGCGGTCACCCCAACCCTGCCCTCCTCCTTCTCTTCCATCCCTTTCCTCTCCCCCACTCCATTCTGGGGATGAACTGGGACCTTGCACAGGTTGTGCAGGTGCCCAACATTGAGCTTCCCGACCTCCCTATTCTCTTTTCCTTCTTTTGTCCCACCTGATCTCCAAAACCACATAGAGACAGAGTGTGATGGCATGTGCTTGTAATCCCAGCACTTGGGAGGTGAAGACAGGGGGTCAGGGTTCCAAGGTTAGCCTCCACTATGTAGTAGTTCAAGGTTAGCCTAGGTTATCTGAGACACTGTCTCAAAAAACAAAGCAAACAAAAAGGGCCAGCAAGGTGGCTCAGTGGGTGAAAGTGCTTGCCGCCAAGTCTGAATTTGATCCCTAGGACCCATGTGGTATAAGAAAAAAGCAACCCCTGCAAATTGTCTTCTGAAATTCACAGTACGTGTGTACACACACACTACATAAATACATGCATGTCATGCAGATATAAAACCAACAAGTCACATAGAATTCAGAGAAAGATGAGCTAATTGTTGAAGATTTATTTGTGTTATTTTTATTTGTATGTGTCATGAGTGAATGACACATGGGTGAAGCCACCCAAGATGCCAGAAGGGTGGTGCCCTGGAGCTGCAGTTACAGGTGGCTGTAAGCCTCCCCACATTGGTGCAGGCGCCTGACTGGGGCCTTCTGGAAGGTCAGTACATGCTGCACCAGCCCCCACTGAGTTAACTTTTAACATGAGTACATACCAACCATATGTCAAATTTTACATGGCTATTCTAGACTCAAAAAGAATATTTTCCTGAAACTCAAATTTCACAAGGTATCCTGTGGTTCATCTGGCCAGACTATCCCCTCCTTTCTTTCTCTCCTCCTTAAGATGCCACTCAAAAGTTGGTAGGGCTGCCAGACTCCGGGGACCTTTGTAACATTGATGAGACTGTCTCACCTCTGCAGAATCCCCTAGGAGGCAAGTGGTGGCCAGCGGTTCTCTGATGCTCTCTTAGGCAGGGGTTATCATTGTCAGAGCTGAGTGTGGCTACTTTTCCTCACTTGTCTAGGACCTGGCTCCCGAACTCTCAAGTTGTCCTCGGGCAGGTTCTGGTCCTGACATGGATCTGCTGGGAAGGATGCCCAGGGTTCGGCAGAGCTGACCCATGGCTCTTTCTGCTGCCCTTCCTTCCCTGTGCAGGAGCCTCCTGCTGCTGCAGCTGCTGCTGCAGCACACCTGGCAAAGCTGTCCTGTCTCTGTCCTGCCTCTTCCCTCTGGGGCCCCTGGAGGCAAAGCCAAGCCACCTGTGAGCTTGGGTAAGATCCCAGCTCTGCAGATGGAGATTCTGTGGGGGTGAGCTGCCCTAATCCCCTAATCCCTTCCATCGTCCAAAGAAGGAGCTGAAGCCTGGGGGTGGGGAGCAGGATCTGCTGGCTGTCCAGACTAGCACACTGCATTCCCTTATATTGGTAACCGTGACCTAGCGTAGGGATTAAACAGAGGCCAGCCCCTAAGCAAACTGACATATGTTCTCTTCCAGCATCGACAGACCCACCTTTTCTTTCTTTTCTTCATTTTTTAAAGATTTGTTTAATTCATATATGTGGGCACCCTGTCGCTGTCTTCATACACACCAGAAGAGGGCATCAGATTTCTTTACAGATGGTTGTGAGCCACCATGTGGTGGCTGGGAATTGAACTCAGGACCTTCGGAAGAGCAGTCCAGTGCTCTTACCCGCTGAGTCATCTCTCCAGCCCCTCTTTCTTCTCTTAAGCATTTTAATACATTTTATTTTAAAGGGTTATCTTAAGTATGAGTATACTGAAGCTGAGCCATCTCAACAGATCACTTTGTTTTGTTTTGTTTTGTTTAGTGATATATGTGTGGGAGTCGGAGAGTATCTTGTGGGAGATGGTTCTTTCCACCATGTGGTGGGCTGCGGGGCAGGTGCCTTTATCTCTCCCAACCCAGTCCATCTCTTCAAACCTGCGGAGCCAGATTCCCTGGAGNTGGAATTCCAGGTGGTGTTGAGTCACCCGGAGTAGCTGCTGGGAGCCTATCTCCCTATCTCAGGTGCTCTTAACTGCTGAGCCATCTCTCCAGCTGCCGCCTCCCACCCCCAACCCCCTCCGCCATCTGCCTTCTAGACCAAGCTCTGGTCCTTTACAACTCTGGGATCCCTGCCCGGTTCACCAGAAGCCACTTCTGGATTCTGCTGGACACTGTTCTGCATCACAGTGCTTGGTGGGCCCTCAGTACCTGCAGCCTTTTTTCCCTATGTTAGACCAAGATAACAAGATCCCCAGAATACCTGGCTCACCTGAGGACCCCGATCCTCAGTCTCCTTCACACACACACACACACACCTCCATTCCTCTCAGTGTGGCCCCACCCCTCTTTCGATGCTGTCCATTCTGTCTTTCACTCTCCTTGAATGGGGGGGGGGGTACCTTCCGGCCCCGTGCTCGGTTTTTAACCCCTGGGGTAGGGCTGGCACAGGGCAGGGTTGGCACAGAGAAAGGACTCATGCTGAGGTAAAGTATAAGTGAGGTAAACACATCAGGTTGCATCGTTGACCCTCTTCTCAGACAAGAAAACTGAGACTCAAAGGTGACTGGCCAGGGAGATTCCAAAGCCCCATTCCTCGCCCAACCCCGTCCAGGCTTCCAACCCTAAACATTTATGGCCACCTTCTTGGTGTTAGACACTGGGATACAAAGAGAATTCTCCGTCTTCCTTTCTAATTGTTCAAAAACCATGGGAGAGAGGGGTCAGTGAGTCTGATGTCCAGCAGAGTAGGGGGGACTGGTGAGGCTGACAGGTGGCCTCTAGCTTAGGTCCCCCTTTACTTTCCATTGTGTGCACATGCACAGGTGTCCCAGGAGGCCAAATGTTTCCTTTGCCCTGGGAGATGGAGTTACAGGTGGTGGTGAGCAGTCCTTGTGTATGTACTGGGAACCAAACTTAGGTCTTCTGCAAGATCGCTACAAATTCTTCCATAGCGGATTGTCTCACCAGCCTCTGGCCCCTAACTGTGGGCTAGGCTTTGTGTAGCAAAGTCTCCTCACTGTCCCCTCTGGTCTGGGCCTTGGTTTGGGGTATAGGGAATTGAGGATTCTAAGAGTAGGACCTATAGGCACACATCCCTGTCACTCCCTCTTCTAGACCATGCTCTGGTCATTTACATCTCTGGGATAGATCCTTGCTGGGGTAACCAGAAGCCACCCCTGTGGCCTGCTGGACAGTGTCCTGCACCAGAGCTCCATGTCCCTGTGTACCTGCAGTTCTAGCTCGCTGACAAGGTGTCATGTCAGCAGCACTGAGAAGGGGGTTACCAGGGCTGTTCCCCTCCTATGTTGAGGCAGGTGTAGGGGGCACAGCCTCAGGGAAAAGAGAGTTATCCCGTAAAGGGCCTGTGCTGAGCTCTGGCCTCTCTGCCAGGAACTCAGCCACCAGATCCCTAGCCAGGTGTTTGCCAGGTCCTGTGTAACTTAATTCTGCCTTTCTGCTCTTGGGGAAACAGAACTCTGCTCTGTGGGAAACCCAAGAACAAGGTGCCCACGTTGAACTGAGCAGGAGGTGCCAGCTGAGCCCCTCCTTTTACAGAGTCAAAGGTCCATAAAGAAATATCCTGCCCCAGGGTGTAACCCTGAGTTCTGTGGCCTGTCTATACTGACTACAAAGCCACAGTCCCCATCTCTGGTTCAGTTACTATGTTAGTGGCCTCCCACCCAGACCGGCTTCCAGGCTCTCTGGAACACTAAGCAAGCTCACTTTTATGACCCAGCTTGAAAGTCACACGGACATATAACAAGCCCTGGAAGTCAGCTAGTCGGTCTTCAGGGCCACCCCCAAACAGATAAGCAGCTGCCCCACAGCACCTGGCCGCAAGCCTGTGGGTGGGCCAGCTGTCCACCCCTCAAGCCTGCCTTCCTACCAACAAACCCAGCAAAGCAAATTGCCTAATGAGACACACATTTTGTGGGGAGCTACTAATTAAAGAACAAACCCAACCTACCATTAATTTGGTCCTGGGAAAGGAACTTGGCCTGCAGCAGAGAAGGAACAGTCAAGAGGGGGCTTCAGCGGGGGGGGGGGGGGGGCTTCCCACCTCCTTCCGGCACAGCCCCTCACTCACCATCTTCAGGCTCCCCTTGCCTGTGGAACTGAGTTTGGTTCTCTTTACTCCGGCTTGGAGTCAAAAGTCCAGCAGGCTGGGCGGAGGCCTGGTAATAAATCCTCCGCTGCCACGGAGACCGGGCCCTATGCCATGAGAGTCAGATTCCTGCTGGGCAGTGGATGCCCCCACCATCCTGAGAAGGTTGATTGTGAGGAAACCATTTACAGACTCTCCTGGAGGTTCCTGCCCCTGGAGGCTGAGGCTCTGCAGCAACTGGACAATTTGGGTGTCCCTTCTTGGGAGCCTAGTTTCTGAAGGGGGGGGGTGCTCCAGGTGGGGCTGACTTTGTCCTGGTCTGAGTCTGTCTTGGAACTCTTTTCTCTCTCCCGAGGCTAAGCTGGGCTCCTTGCTGGAGCCAGATAGCTCGCGCACACACAGTCTCTCCAGAAGAAGCTGTCCAAGGGAGCTGTGCTCAGAGACGCTTCATACAGTCTGGCAAATGCACTATGTCTGGGGACACACTGAGGACGTTGTCCTCAGCCACGATCCAAATCGTCCGTCTCTTATAAGCCTCGGTTTCTTCACCAGCTACATTATGGGCTGCTGGAAGAATCCAAAGACCAATACACAGCCAATTCTACTTCCTAGGGGCTGGGGATGGTGTTGGGTGCTGGAGCTGAGTCTTAAGCTAGCCGCTCAGAGCCCTTGGAGTTTGACCTGACTTCCCAGGCAGGAAGTTCCTCTCCCTTCCTTGTCTCGCCCTTTCCCGTATTATAATAAGTTGCTGACTCTGATTTTCTCAGCCCTCTATTCCTCTCCCACTCCCCTGAGACAGGAAAAATGGTGCCTCCCAGAACTGTTCCTAGGCCCTGGGCATGACTAGGTTCTCAGATTGGTCTGGAAGTCTCCTTTCCCTCATCTACACCCCTTGACTGGTTTACCTACAAGGTGCTAAATCCAGGCTGGTCCAATTGTCAGTCGTTGTGTATGGTCACATAGGCTGTGCACAGGGAGCAAATGGGGGCTGCCAAAGGCTGCAGGTGCCAGAGGAAGAGAGGTGAGGTCTCCTGCTAACCCATCTGAGGGCACGCAAACTCATGGCCTCCCTCTGGTCCTGAGTGTGGAGTGGTTTTTTTCTCTCCTGAGCCACCTCTTCTTACCTGCTTTAGACTTGAGAATCTCCAGGTTCTGACCCCACTTTGTGGGGTTAGGTATGATTTGGAGGGTAGGTATGGTTGGGGGGAGCAAGATATAGTAGGGGGCTAGGTATGGACAGGTAGGTATAGGTGGGGGCCTAGGTTTGGTGGGGGGTGGATATGGTGGGAGTGGGGAAGGCTGGAGGATGTATCTTAGTGCATGGGAGAGCAAGGGACATTGGCAGTACTTTTTGACAGGTGGGTACAGAGCTGAGGCCCCAAATATGTTGAGCCTCTGTGACGGGCTCGAGGGGGGGTGCGTGCATGCGCATACATGCACATGCATGCATGACTGTCCTAAATCATTTACTAGTACAGGTTTTATGAACATTATTTACATCACTAATGGAGCTGGAGAGTCCTCCATTCTCTCCAAGTGTGTGGTGAGAACTTGCTTTCCCTTTCGGAGACCACGACTCCTGTGGCCAGCAGACGGCAGTCCAGGCATCTTTTGGTGCTTATGCATTGGTTCGGTGGTCCATTGAGTATCAGGATTTGTTCTGGTAACTTATGAAGTAGTGGATCTGGGAGGAGAACCTCGAAGAACTTGTATGAAGCCTTCAGCCCAGTAAGAATTCAGGATGCTCAGAATTCACAACGGAGTCCAGCTCACTGCACAAAATACTAAAGACCGGGCCATCTTTAGCCAGTTGACCCCATGATGGACAGGTTTACTCTAAGTTGCACTCTAAGGAACTGGGTGTTTGCAGCCTCCACTGTGAACATGAAGTCCTGCATCTAATGTAGTTTTGCTTAGCCTCGTGAAGCTGTCTGCTTTACCTGGCCAGGTAGAGCAAGGAGCCCTGTGGGCCCTGAAGAAAGTGTGTCATGCCAGATTGTCAGACCTCTTCTTCCTCTACAGCAGGGTCCTCACCTTCTTTTTTTTTTTTTTAAGATTTATTTATTTATTATATGTTAAGTACACTGTAGCTGTCTTCAGATCTTTTTGTTTTGTTTTGTTTTTTTGAGACAGGGTTTCTCTGTGTAGCCCTGGCTGTCCTGGAACTAACTCTGTAGACCAGGCTGGCCTCGAACTCAGAAATCCGCCTACCTCTGCCTCCCGAGTGCTGGGATTAAAGGTGTGCGCCACCACGCCCGGCTCCATAACTGTACTTTTGCTACAGTGGTGGATCTGTAATCTAAACATCTGATATGCAGGATATCTGATATCTGATCTCTGTGAAAGGCCCAAAGGGGTCATGCCCCACGATTGAGAACCACTGCTCTGTAGTCTGTATTTATGCGTGCATACCTTGACTTGCCTGATGGCTGCCACCAGACAGAAAA